>NC_043018.1:26460263-26472763 GCF_006345805.1 Octopus sinensis
ACAATTCTGTCACCTAATAATGATCATAATAATTGTTTTTACTAAAAGCACAACGCCTGAAACTTGGTGGGAGGGGCTAGTCAATTACATTGACCCCACTGTTCCACTGGTAGTTAATTTATCGACCCCAAAAGGATGAAAAGCAAGGTCAACCCCCACGTCGTTTGAACTCTGAACATGAAGTCAGAAAAAATGCTGCTAAGCATTTTGTCCAGTGTGGTAACAATTCTACTAGCTTGCCGCCTTAATAATAATAATAACCCCTAACTCAGATACCAGGAAACCCAAAAATGGCAGAAATTCAAAAGATAATGCTCATGGGAACTGCCCATATCCTACGCAAAATACTTTCTATGTAATCTCAAGTTTTAAAACAAACATAATTTTCGTATGTTTTTTTTAGACATTCACTAGTACAACACTAAATACAAAACCAAATATATGGCACACTAGGTAACAACAACATGAACTTCCAACCTGTTGTCTCTTGAGGTCTCTGGGTGAGACTTGGAGCCAACTTGTACAAATGTAAAGCAAAAGTTAAACATATAATAATAATAATAATAATAATAATAATAGTAGTAGTAGTAGTAATAACTAGCAGGACCTGTGAGTATTTCACGGAATTAATGGTAAACTTATTAGGTTATTTCTGAAAACTTTGTCCAAAATCCTGAAAGTGTAGATTGTATTGTGTCTATATTAAAAGATAGTTTCTCATCTGCTGCTCATTGAAAAATGAAAGAAATTGGAATACAATGATTACTTACCATATTTCTGTTACCGTATTTCTGTAACAGATTGCTCTGATTTCTTTCGATTAATCTCAAATATAAGAAAGAATTTAGTCTAATTACTTAGTTATCGTTAAGCTCGTGTTAGGAACAGAACACGTCGCTGAGAATTGACCTCACATCCTTACAATCATAAGCCTTATACCCTAACCACTAAGCCATGTACATTCGCAGAATCTACGTAGATCAGTCATGGGTAACCTGTGGCCCACAGTGCCATGAAAAATAACCTTCATTTTTTTTTTTTTTTGGTAGTGTGGCCCACCTGAGGATGTGTTATGTCTCATGCGGCCCACTTTTTAATAAAGGTTAGCCATGCCTTATCTACAGACATCCTCATTGATTCATTTGTGCCAATGCAATACCCATTTTCTCTAAAATCTCTCTGAATGAGATGCCATGTCTTTTACTCTTACCAAAACTACTCTTACATTCCAATTCTGTGTCCAATATAACTAATAGAGTTACTTTTTTTTTTTTCGTAAATCTATTTACTTACAGCTTTCTCTATCTGTTTACATTTATTTGATTGAAAAACTCCTTGACAGACCAAAGCTTGCTTTGTTTTGTGTTTAATGTGTTCTTTGATTATTCCACATTCCACTTCAGCTGTTATTAATTTCTTTGATAATTACCGTTAAATCTTTTGTTCGTTCTGGTTTATAGACTTCCTGATTTAAAAAAAAAATTTTTTTATTTTTGTTGTTGTTTTCTTAAAGTACCATAAGCCATAGTAGTAATCCATATTTTCGTCATTCTATCATCCGCATTAACATCCGTTTTTCCATGCTGGCATGGGTTGGACAGAGTTTTATTTTTTACGGCTGGATGTCCTTCCTGTTGCCAACCCTCACCCGATTCCTAGCAAGGTAATATTTCCCCATGGCCAGATATGTTCTCACAGAATGTTGGAAACAAATGACTCTGCTTCTTTGACGGTGACTGTCATTTCACAAGTATCATGTGATGTCAAGACAAGGACACATAAACATGTAAACACTCACACACACACACACACACACAATGGGCTTCTTCAATTTCCATCAACTAAATCCACTCAGAAGACTTTGGTCAGCCCAGGGTGGGTACAAACAAAAAGACACACACACAAATATATATCATCATCATCTTTTAATATCCATTTTCCATGCTGGCATGGGTTGGACAGTTCGACTAGGGCCTGAGAAGCCACGTGGCTGCACTTGGCTCCAATCTGATCTGGCAGTGTTTCTGTAGTTGGATGCCCTTCCTAACGCCAACCACTCCAAGAATGTAGTGGGTGCTTTTTACATGCCACCGGCACGGGGCTCACAACTACAATGTCCATTTGATTTGATTTTGATATTGCTGTTGAGGTTGCTGTACTTGACTCACTAGGTCTCCTTAAGCACAGCATGTCGCCCAGGGCTTCTTTCAGTTTCCATCTATCTAATCCATTCATAAGACTTTGGTTGTCCCTGGGGTTATTGTAGAAGGTGTTTACCCAAGGTGCCATGCAGTGGGACTGAACCCGGAATCATGTGGTTGGGAAGCAAACTTCTTACCACACCGGCCACGCCTCTATAAATTCGATATTATCTCAATTAACTTTCTAAGATTAATACCAGAATTAAATCTTCCAGTATTTGAACCACTGGAAGTGGGAGAGGGACGAAGGGAGAAGGTCGCATTAAATTGATATTACTAGAGTCCATTTCAGTTAACAATACAGATTAGTCTCCTTGTACAGAACTGGCCTGATGCCTAGCAAAAAATAAGCCATCGCTTAATCATCTCTTCATTTTATATCAAAACAGTGTTGTGCACAGTTGCTTCTCTTGTAACACTTGACAATCATCTTCCTCCTCCGCATCATCATCATAATCATCGCCATCATCGTTATCATCGCCATCATCGTTATCATCGCCATTATCATCTTCTTCTTAATAATGATAATAATTACAGTCGTAATAATAATAATAATAATGATAATAATAGTAATAGTAGTAGTAGTAATAATAATAATAATAATAATGGTAAAATAAATGAGAAGTATGTCTGAAGTGGTTACTGAAGACGTAAGGGCCATTGGAGAATTTTCTTAAGACTTTCTAATCTAAATAACGGATGGTTTTTTAAGTCAATTGCTCTTCAGCAACACGGAATTGGCTCTCAGAAATCATTTGCCTTCAAACAAAAACAACAACAAAAAGAAGAAAAGGGAAGAAAATTTTTTTTTTTTTCAAAACTAATAATTTATGCAGACTATGTGGTTATTCATCTGTTATGTATATATGTACTTAACAAGAGAAATCTTGAAATATCTGCCTTTTGACTTTCCCAATACACACACACACAAATATATTCAAATATGATATTGAAGCGGCACTATGTTATCGACTACATATACATAACATTTATGCTTTGTGTATTTGCTGGTAGGCTGTGATTTCGCATGGTGGAGAGTACCCTCTCAAAGTGTCGGGTATTTAAATACCTGAAAGTCTGGAATCTCACCTGTCTACGACTTTCAGATGTTTTAACACCTGTTGCTTTGTGAGAGTACTCTCCACAATGCCAAATCACAGCCTATGTTGCATATATATGACTGATAATGTTTAAATATTAATATATCTATCTATATATGGAGGAGCATTCCATCAGTTGCGACGACGAGGGTTCTAGCTGATCCGATTAACGGAACAGCCTGCTCATGAAATTAAGATGCAGGTGGCTGAGTACTCCATAGACACGTGTACCCTTAACGTACTTCTCAAGAAGATTCAGCATGACACAGAGAGTGACAAGACTGGCCCTTTGAAATACAGGTATTCACTCATTTTTGCCAGCTGAATGGACTGGTGCAACATGAAATAAAGTGTCTTGCTCAAGGACTTAATGCGTCGCCAAGAATTGAACTCACGACCTTATAATCGTGAGCTGAATGCCCTAACCACTAAGCCATGTGCTTATATTAAATAACCCTTCCCTTGTTCATTAATGACCATAGAATTGCACTTAGAAAGTTCCCCTTTGAGGCACAAGTCCAAGCAAGGTTCCTTTTTGTAGAAGATCAGCAGTCACCTATGCTCCCCTTTCCATGCCACCGATGTTATCCAAGGGAAAGGCAAAGGGGATGACACAGCTGGGTACCAGTGACGTCACAACTCATTTCTAAAGGTGAGTGAACTGAAGCAACATGAAATAAAGTGTCTTGCTCAAGGACATAACACTCAGCCTGGTCTGAAAATTGAATTCACAACCAGTCAATTGTAAACGATGCTAGCAGAGCCTCACAGCTTAGTGGTCAGGGTGTTGGACTCGTATCATATTAAATTACATAGTCACTGTGGGATCATTTTTATTTATAAAGAAGTACGATAGTATGACATGGAAAACTCAGCAAGTAACAACTGTTGCCAAATCGCAGAAACAATTGTTGTGATCTGTGATTCATGCCTGTTCATTCCATCTTCTTGTATTATAAATTGATGTGTGTGTATATATATATATAATATATATATTATATATATATATATATATGTATGTATGTATGTATGTATATATATATATATATATATATATATATATATAAATGACATGGTGGCGAGCTGGCAGAAACATTAGCATGCTGGGCGAAATGCTTTGCCGTGTTTCGTCCGCCACTGCGTTCTGAGTTCAAATTCTGCCGAGGTCAACATTGCCTTTCATCCTTTCAGGGTCGATGTAATCGATTTAATCTGTTTGTCTGTCCTTGTCTGTCCCCTCTATGTTTAGCCCCTTGTGGGTAGTAAAGAAATATATATATATATATATGTATGTATGTATATATATATATATATATATATATTGAAAAACCCAAAAATGCATTTTATTATAGTTACAGTTTTTTGTTTTATACTGTATTGCAGGTCTGTTCTGTCAAAGTTTATAGCAAAAACAAAATAAAAATGTGTGAGAAGGTTTTTTTTTAATATTTTTATTGAAACTTTCTTACGCTTCCTAAAGTCTGACATCCAAACAAAATTTAACAGATACAAGCATTACATCTCTGTAACAGTTATAACAAACCTCATTTCAAACCTGCTTTTTCTTTATGCATTTTTATTATTTCTTTTTTTTTTTGGCTATAAACTAACAATGCCTTTAACATTACTAATCTAACAATGCATTTAACATTACTAATCTAACAATGCATTTAACATTACTAATTTCTAATAATCTAAAATTCTCTTCAATTCCACCATCATCATCATCATTATCATCATCATAATGATAATATCTCTGACAACAGCAGCAATAATATAACAGTTGTTTCTAATTATGGTACAAGAACAGCAATTTTCAGGAGGGTTCGGTGTTGATTGTGTCGACTCCAGAGTTTGGTACATATTCTATTGAACCTGAAAATCTGAAAGGCAAAGTTGACCTCAATCACATTTAATCTCAGAACATAAAAAGACGGAGGAAATGCTGTTTAGCATTTTGTCCGGGACACGCTAATGATTCTGTCTTATCTCAACCTTAATAATAATGATGATGGTGAAGATAATAATAATTATAATAATGATGATGATTAGATAGCTGAAAAGAACTAATAGCGGGGTACCATAGGCTGCAGGTAGTAAGCCTGCTACACATGCAAGACTTGAGGAGCTCCAACAAAACCTTTGATAAAGAGAAAATAATAATAATTATTATTATTATTAATTTTATTGGCCACAAGCACTAATAATAATATAATAATAATAATAATAATGATAATAATAATAATAATAATAATTGGAAGCTGTACAGAGACAATAAAATAATAATAATAATTATGATAATAATAATGGTTTCAAATTTTGCCACTAGGGCCACCTTAATAATAACAATGATGATAATAACCCTTTCTACAATAGGCACAAAGCCTGAAAATTTGGGGGAGGGACTGGGCAATTGCATCAACCCCAGAACTCAACTGGTACTTGTTACATTGACCCCAAAATGATGAAATATAAAGTTGACCTTGGTGGAATTTGAACTCAGAAAAAAGAGAAAGCCAAACAAAATGCCGCTATGCATTCTGCTCAGCATGCTAACAATTCTGCCAGCTGACCACCTTAATAATAATAATAATAATAATAATAATAATAATAATAATAATAATAATAATAATAATAATAATAATAATAATAATAATAATAATAATAATAATATAATAATAATCATCATCATCAAATTAAAAATAAAAAAAATTTTTTTTAAATCCTTGGCAGAAAAATAAATTTTAATAAGCATCCCATTTTGGGGGCGACTCTCACTAATATTAACATTTTAATCAATATTGTAAACGATTTAAATGTTTAATTAGACTGTTATGTGTATTTGCATGTCTATCATCTAAATTGAAAGAATGCCTTCGTTTATATGTTCGTTTTTACTTTTTCTTTTTCTTTTGTTTTTTTTGTTTTATCTTATTTGTTTTATCTTCTTTTCCACTTTATTCTTTGTGTTAGTGTGTGTGTATGTGTGTGCGTCACTCTTCGTTTAACGAAACGTTTATTTTGGGAGCTTTGGCACATAAATCATTCACGATGCCCGAGTCATTAACGTCTTCGGCTGCTGTCTGAATTTAGCACCGTCAATCATGTGACTCTGTGTAAAAACCCTGTCTACCCACCCGCCCTCACCCCCTGAAATCACCCAACCTCCCCCGTCCCCCCACACCACCCCTTGGCTTGGATCTCCTTAGCAGTGTCTTTGTAATAATTTCTTTAGATCGCAAGCTTTACTTAACATCGAGGCACAGGCGTGGCTGTGTGGTAAGATGTTTGCTTCCCAACCACATGGTTCTGGGTTCAGTTCGTATGTGTGTGTAGGTGACTTTGCGTCTGTTTGTTCCCCTACCACTGCTTGACAACTGGTGTTGGTGTGTTTATGTTCCTATAACTTAACAGTTTGGCAAAAAAGAGCAATAGGCACAGGAGTGGCTGTGTGGTAAGTAGCTTGCTTACCAACCACATGGTTCCGGGTTCAGACTCACTGCATGGCACCTTGGGCAAGTGTCTTCTACTATAGCCTCGGGCCGACCAATGCCTTGTGAGTGGATTTGGTAGATGGAAACTGAAAGAAGCCTGTCGTATATATGTATATGTATATATATGTTTGTGTGTCTGTGTTTGTCCCCCTAGCATTGCTTGACAACTGATGCTGGTGTGTTTATGTCCCCATAACTTAGCGGTTTGGCAAAAGAGACCGATAGAATAAGTACTGGGCTTACAAAGAATAAGTCCCGGGGTTGAGTTGCTCAATTAAAGGCGGTGCTCCAGCATGTCCGCAGTCAAATGACTGAAACAAGTAAAAGAGTAAAAAGAGTAAAAGAATAGGTACCAAACTTAGAAAGCAGAATTCCTGGAGTTGATTCACTTGACTAAGAATTCTTCAAAGCTGTGCTCCAGCATGGCCGCTGTCTAATGACTGAAACACATAAAATATACACAGTAAGTCAAACGGTCTTTGGCTTCTGCAGTCTTCCTTTTCTAAGATGTCAGAGCATGGTTTGAGGGTTACTTGGTCGTTATCTCTAACAGTTGTGGAACTGCATAGAGTTTCCCAACATTTGCTGAAACGGTTGGGGAGAGAGTAAGGTAAGATGTCATCCGATTACTCAATTGGAAGAACTAATAAAATACTATAGGATCTTTGTATTTGGAATCAACAAGAAAAAGCAATCAATAAATCCATGTGTATCCAAGTGATGATTGATTGATTAGGTCAACATTCAGAAATATCATTGGCTTGTATTCACTCGACGAAATGTAAATAACAGTTTAATATCACAAATGAAATCACTAAAAGCTTTCCTGTAGCTTTCAAACAGGTATATCAGTGATACTTAGTGTGTATACAACAATTAGGAAACGGATCAATAACCTGTATAATTACTGTAACAGAAGAAAATTACAAACGTGTAAAGCCTTTACGGTTAGAAACCTTGTGTGTATGTACGTGTGTGTGTATGTATGTGTGTATGTATGTGTGTATGTGTGTGTATGTGTGTGTGTCTGTATACATGTGTGTGTATGTGTGTGTATGTATGTATGTATGTATGTGTGTGTCTATTGTATGTATGTGTGTGTATGTATGTATGTGTATGTGTGTGTATGTATGTCTGTATGTATGTATGTGTTTGTATGTATGTGTCTATGTGTGTGTATGTATGTGTCTGTATGTATGTGTGTGTATGTATGTATGTATGTATGTACATGTGTATGTGTGTATGTATTTATGTGTGTGTGTGTGTGTGTGTATGTAAGTCATTCAGTCTATTTCAAGGCTTCTTGACAGTAGAGAAAGAGCTGGTTTCTAACCTAGATCCAAGGCTCCTTCATTTGAATTTCAAAGTCAACAACAGGATATTTTTGTTTCTTTGTATGTATGTATGTATGTATGTATGTATGTATGTATGCCTGTATGCTTGTATGTATATGTGCAGATTTGTATGTGTTGCTTTATGTATGTCTTCTCATGCATATAGTTGCATATCTAGACATGCTCATATGTATTAAATGATAAACTTCTGGAAAGTTTTACAGATTTTTACAGTTCCAGTGATGGATTGGATCTTTAGTCTTCGAATTAGCTTTCTCCTTTCTGGTTTTGAAAAACCTAATTTCTTAAGATCGATATTTAGGCAGTGTTTTACACATCCCATGGCCCCACTAATTACAGGTATAAATCTGAACTTGTAATCTGGATAGAGTAACTTCAGATTTCTCAATAGTTCAGCATCGGTGTTCTCTTTTCCACTAATCTTCAGCTTCTTGTTAACATCCGCTGGGCAGCTAATTTCCACAACTGTGCACAGCCTCTCTTCTCTATCCCAAATCACTATATCAGGTCTGTTGTGCTTACATTTTATTCAGGTCTTCACTGGGACATTCCACCAGTATTCCTTCTTATTATGAGTGGCTATGACTTCTACCATATTGTGGGTTCGTATGTATGTGTGTGTATATAGTTTTTGGTGAGGACTCTTTTTCTTTTGTTTTTATATTTACATTTTTTTTGTATTGTTAGTTCTCTGTACGACATGTTGGTGTTTGCTACACTTGCTTTGCATGAGTAGCAAACATTGGTATACATATTTACTGTAGGACTAAATATTGATTTTCCTTTGCTGTCTTTCTCTGTGTCACTTTGATTCAAGTCATGTTATATGATCTACACTTATAGATTTTATATATATATATATATGTATATATATATGTATATATATATGTATATATAAATGTATATATATATGTATGTATATATGTATGTATGTATATATATATGTATATATATATGTATGTATATATGTATGTATGTATATATATATGTATATATATATATGTGTGTAATATATATATATATATATATATGTATATATATATATGTATATATATATTATATATATATATGTATATATATATGTATATATATGTGTGTATATATATATATGTGTGTGTGTGTGTGTGTGTGTGTGTGTGTATGGATATATATAAATAAAACCAATATACTTTATACATACATGCATACATACATACATATATATGGTGTCATACATGTATACATGTGTGTGTACTTATACATACACACACACACACACACACATGTATATGAGCAATGTGAAATGAAGTGTTTTGCTTAACACAATGCACTGCCCATTCCAGGAACCGAACTCATGGACTAGCAGTTGTGAGTGCAACACCCCAACCACTAGGTCAAGTGTGTGTGTGTACACCCTTGTCTTGGTATTATGTGATATTTGAAAATGAGTCACAGTGTCATGGTGTCATTCATTGGCAACCTTCCATGGGAAAATATTTATTTCTTTATTGTCCACAAGGGGCTAAACATAGAGGGGACAAACAAGGACAGACAAAGGGATTAAGTTGGTGACATCGACCCCAGTGCATAATTGGTACTTATTTAATCGACCCTGAAAGAATGAAAGGCAAAGTCAACTCAGAACGTAACAGCAGCCAAAATACCTATTTCTTTACTACCCACAAGGGGCTAAATACAGAGAGGACAAACAAGGACAGGCAAACGGATTAAGTCGATTGTATTGACCCCAGTGTGTAACTGGTACTTATTTAATCAACCCCGAAAGGATGAAAGGCAAAGTCGACCTCAGCGGAATTTGAACTCAGAACGTAACGGCAGACAAAATGCTGCTAAGCATTTCGCTCAGCATGCAAACAATCCTGCCAGCTCGCTGCTTTAACCATGGGGATAATATTACCTTGTTTGGAAGCAGGAGAGGGTTGGCAAAAGGGGGCGCATCTAGTCATAGAAAATCTTCCCCCAGCAGATGTGGTCTGACCCATATAAGGCATAGGAAATTGGATGTTAAAACGATAAAGACAACAATGATAATAACACTGGCAACAACAATGATGATGACGATGATGACAATGTTGATGATGACGATGACAATGAAAGCAAAAACAAAATCAATTCCTATTATGATGGCATATTGGTTTCTCTGTCTCCTCATCTTTGATGTTAAAAAGCCTCTTAACATGATCTGCTGATAATTTCTAGGAGCAGGCTGAAATAAAAACTGCTTGCCATATCCATTGATGATATGAATTAAAATAACTTTAACTTCCTGTGCATTTCAGCCAATTGTGACGGTAAATACAAAATGTAGAAGGTTTTAATAAAATAATTAACTTCCCCATTAATTATCCGGTATTTATCTATTGTCCTGCAGCCATGGCGTGGGTTGGTTCCCCTGACTTCCCACTCTGCTAAACTGTCCAACCATACTAGCATGGACAGTGGATGTTAAATGATGATGATGATGGTGACTGAGGACATGGCTCTGTGACTGAGAAATTTGTTTCCTAACCATATGGTAGCTTAGGTGTCCCCTACTATAGACTTGGGATGACCAAAGCTGTGTGAGGCAGTTTGATAGACAGAAACTGAAGGACGTTTCTGAAGGCGACAAGCTGGCAGAAGCGTTAGCAAACCAGGCAAAATGCTTAGCAGTATTTCGTCTGCCGTTACATTCTGAGTTCAAATTCCGCCAAGGTCGACTTTACCTTTCATCCTTTCAGGATCAATAAATTAAGTACCAGTTACACACTGGGGTCGATGTAATCAACTTAATCCCTTTGTCTGTCCTTGTTTGTCCCCCCTATGTTTAGCCCCTTTTGGGCAATAAAGAAATAAGAAACTGAAGGAAGTTTGTCCAAAATGTGTGTGTGTGTGATTTGGAGACACGTGGCTTAACATTTGATTGTCGTGATCATGATTGTAGGATTGTGGTTTCAATTCCTGGGTGGGCCAGGCGATGTATTGTATTCTTGAGCAAAGCACTTCATTTCACATTGGTCCAGTCCACTCAGCTGGCAAAAAGGTGTCGAGGTGTCATCCTGCGATAGATCAGCATCCCATCAGGAGTGGGGGAATGGAGTGCCACAAAATCCAGGAAACCAACCTTGTGAGTCTATGGCACAAGAAGGTTCTTTGATTCTTTTAATCTTTCTCTTATTTGTTTCAGTCATTTGACTGTGGCCATGTTGGAGCACCACTTGAAGGGATTTTAGTCAAATGAATCGACCCCCCCTTGTACTTATTTCCTTTTAAAGCCTGGTACTTATTCTATCACTCTCTTTTGCTGAACTGCTAAGTTACAGGGATGTAAACACACCGACATTAGTTGTCAAGTGGTGATTGAAGGACAAACACACACACACACAGACACAATATACATCAGGCTTCTTTCAGTTTCGCTCGCAAGGTTTTGGTTGGCCCAAAGCTATAGTAGAAGACACTTGCCCAAAGTGCCACACATTGGAACTGAACCTGGAACCATGTGGTTGGGAAGCAAGCTTCTTCTATGTTTTTCTGTGTGTTTGTGTCTCACTAGCATTTCCAACATTCTGTGAGAATATGGCAAGCCACTAGGAGGTAATTCTTTGCTTGGAAACAGGTGACGGTTAGCAACAGGAAGGGCACTCGACTGAACAATGCTAAAGCAAACCCTCCTCAACAGGATTCGAACTTGGCGTGCAGAGGGCTGGAACAGATATCACAAAACATTCTATCCAGTGATCTAACACCTCAGCCAATTCACCACATTGACAAAACTCATGAAACCTATAATAAATCCTGACATTGTACCTCCCAATGGTACCTATTAACAGAAAAGTGGACTGAGTCAGTTAGCATTATCCTTTTCCTGGGGCTAATACTGTTGCTGTATCTGAAAGGGATTGAGATTGGAATGAGTCAACGTTTCGGCTAATAAAAGGGCTGACAATGTTGGCCTTTTCACATTCGGAATGTTTATTTAATATAACACACATTATTCAAATTTTCCCATTCTACTTAGGATATTAGCTAAGAAAAGTCCTCATCTTATTAGAAAACTTTCATTTAAATGCAGCATCCTATTCGTATTGATTGTATAAATGCTTGTGTGCGCGTGTGTGTGTATATATATATATGTATGTGTCTATGTATAGATATATATATATATGTATGTATATGTGTGTATATATATCCATACAAATATAAACATATATATATACACATACATATGTATATATATGTGTGTACGTATATATGTATATATATGTATGTGTGTATATATATATATATATGTGTGTGTGTATATGTATACATATATCTGAATGTATATATATATATATGAGTGTGTGTATGTATATATACATACACACA
>NC_043018.1:26475263-26482763 GCF_006345805.1 Octopus sinensis
TCATCATCATCATCATCATCATCATCATCATTATTATTATTATTCTCTCTTTTACTCTTTTACTTGTTTCAGTCATTTGACTGCGGCCATGCTGGAGCACCGCCTTTAGTCGAGCAAATCAACCCCGGGACTTATTCTTTGTAAGCCCAGTACTTATTCTATCGGTCTCTTTTGCCGAACCGCTAAGTGACAGGGACGTAAACACACCAGCATCGGTTGTCAAGCAATGCTAGGGGGACAAACACAGACACAGACACACAAACATATACACACACACTTATATATATATATACATATATACGACAGGCTTCTTTCAGTTTCCGTCTACCAAATCCACTCACAAGGCATTGGTCGGCCCGGAGCTATAGCAGAAGACACTTGCCCAAGATGCCACGCAGTGTGACTGAACCCGGAACCATGTGGTTGGTTAGCAAGCTACTTACCACACAGCCACTCCTGCGACAACTAAACTAATTATCATCATTATTATTATTATTATTATCATTATTATTATTATTTTTTATTTTTATTATTATTAAGCTTATTATTACTATACTACTACTACTACTACTACTACATATTTTATGGATTTCTTCTTCACTTCAATTTGTGTGTGTGTAAAGGTGTAATTATTCAATTCACACTTATTTCTTCATGTGTGAAAATCTTTTGGCACATTCCTGCCATGAATTTTTTTTTCTTCTACATTCCAAGAAATAAACAGAAATGGAAGGTAACAACTTTTGTACTTGTTGACCTTTGCTTGGAAACGGGTGAGAGGGTTGGTGACAGGAAGAGCATCTGATGGAAGAAAATCTGTTTCTGTCGGACTCATCCACGCAGTTTGCCTAAGATCTATCTACAGTGTGCTTGTGTTTTTAAAACAGTGATTGTGTGTCGTTCAGTGAAATAGAAAAAAAGAAGTAAAGAAATAGATATGCCTGTTATTTCTAGCAAGTCAAGCGACCACATAGAGACTCCCTCGTGATCTCATAAGTCCTTATTTACTATTTATTGGTGGAAGGGCCAATCATTTCTGTGATAAGCCAACCAATATATCTTCTTTGGCCCTTCCTTTGCATTGTAACCATTCCCACCACCGCACCACTGCACCGCCCCTCTCCGGGCACACATAGACACGTAGATACCTCCTTTCAGTATTATTAACTTTTGAATATTTAAACACAACAGAAGCATCCTATTCTTTTTACCCACCAACGAGACAACTAAACTAATAATACAAATTCCAGCTATTAACAATACAGTTGTTGGAGCAAACATAATTTCTGTCAATGCACAACGCTAATTATTTAATGTTGACTTGTTATATTGTGTTACATTCTATTATGTTATGTTACAATGTATCGACGTTGTTACAAATGCTACAGAAATGCTTGCAAATTAGCCTTTCCTTCTTCTCTAATATCGACCATCCTAATGTATTTATTTTTATATATATTTCCTTATTGCCCAGAAGGGGCTAAACATAGAGGGGACAAACAAGGACAGACGAAGGGATTGAGTCGATTATATCGACCCCAGTGCGAAACTGGTACTTTATTTATCGATCCCGAAAGGATGAAAGGCAAAGTTGACCTCGGTGGAATTTGAACTCAGAACATAACGACAGACAAAATACCGCTAGGCACTTCGCCCGGTGCGCTAACGTGTCTGCCAGCTCACCACCTTGTATTATATCCTAATGTATTATATCCTTCCTTTATTATTATTTTCCTTTCTCTTTCAGTTATTTGTGCTCAGGGCCTTATAGGAAAAGACAAAACTGGCACTAGTGATCCTTATGTTACTGTGCAAGTAGGAAAAGTAAAGAAACGGACTAAGACAGTGCCTCAAGACCTAAATCCTGTTTGGACTGAAAAATTCTATTTGTAAGTATATATTCTTCTATTCTTTTATTCTTGTGCTTGTTTCTGTCATTTGACTACAGCCATGCTGGAGCCACCACCTTGAAGGACTTATTTTTTAAAGCTTAGTATTTATTCTGTTGGTCTCTTTTTGTCAAACCGCTAAGTTACAGAGATGTAAACATGCCACCACCAGTTGTCAAGCAGTGATGGGGAGACGAACACAGACACAAAGAAACACACACACACACACACACACATATTTTTTGTAGGAAACATAAATCCAGTGAAGAAGCACACTCAAAGATTTTAATAGGGGGGATGCCAGTTTATGGGGTTACCTTGGGTTTCCCGTCCATAAGGAGTTTGGCCTTACAGCATATCATCAGACTCCAAAACCTGTTGGCCTAAGACCTCTTAAGGCCAAACTCCTTATGGAAGAAATCCCAATGCAGCCCCATAAACCGGTGTCCCCCATTAAAATACATGTGTGTGTGTATATATATATATATATGTATACAATGGGCTTCTTTCAGTTTCCATCTTCCAAATCCACTCACAAGACTTTGGTTGGCCTGAGGCTATAGTAGAAGACACTTGCCCAAGGTGTCATGCAGTGGAACTGAACCTGGAACCATGTGGTTGTGAAGCAAGCTTCTTACCACACAACCACACCTATATATATTTTTGTTTTTGTCTTTGAATTTGTTTACTAAATTTGTTTAGATTTTCTTTTTTCTTTTTCTGTTTTTTAGTATTAAGGAAGGATAGGAAAATATTAGATTTATAAGCCCCTAAAATTCAGTCCATGATTGCCCACAGGCATTGGGATAGTGGTTAAGAGCACAGGCTACTAACCCCAAGATTCCAAGTTCGATTCAAAGCAGTGACCTGAATAATAATAATAATAATAATAACATATCCATCAAACGTAAATAATGAACATAATTCCTTATCTTTTAAATATAAAACTGTGTTGTACCTGCAATTCAAGAGTACATGTGTCTGTGGAGTACTCAGTCACTTGCTCATTAATTTCATTAGCAGGCTGTTCTGTTGATTGGATTAACTGGAACCCTCATTGTCATAACCGACAGATTGCCAGTTCTGGCCTGTTTACTGACAAAACACAGAATATTGTTCTCTTTTCTCCTCTTCATTACCCTCAACATCATCATCTTATATTTGTGTTTGTTTTCTTTTGCAGTGAATGCCACAATTCTTCAGACAGAATCAAGGTCAGAGTTTGGTAAGTACAGGCATTTTTACAAGAAAATACACTTCCACTTGCTACTAGATATCTTTATAGAAAAATATAGCCTTCAACTGCAATACGATATCTTCACAACAAGCTTTACTTTCAATCACTTAAATATCTTCCCAACAAAGAACTTAAACTAACAATACTATTGTTCTCTAAAGTCACTTTCTAAAAGCATTTTTTAATGCTTGTCCATGTGTTAGAATAAACAGCATGAATATCTGTTTGGGTATCATGCTTCATTGTGAATCTAAATTCTCAATTTTCTTTGATTAGAATCAGTGCTATTTGACATGAGTATGGGAAGAAACAGGTTCAGCAGAATGTGGTGAATTTATGGGGCATTTCCAGTTAATAATTGTTTGAGGAAATGTTCTGTAGTATAAGCTGCATGTTTATAGTTGTATGGATGAATGATTAAGAATTTCTGTTCATAATTTCAAGATCTTGGCTTTGATCTCATAGCCTGGCAACTTCAGCAAGTGTCTTACACCTTAAGTTCAAGTTGATCTAATCCTAATAAGAGAAATTAAGTTGGTGGATATTCTAGATGCTTCTGCAGATGGATTGTACCAGGAATTCAAAGGGTCAGTTATGTCACTTATGATCTTGTTGTGATTCTGCCTGAAAATTACACTAAAGGTACAAGTGTCTGTGGAATATTCAGCCACTTACACTGTTATACATTCAGTGGGTAGTTCTGTATGTGTGAGTGTTTGCAGATATATATGTGTATGTATATATGTGTATATATCTATGTATATGTATATATATCTATATATGTATGTATACCTATATATATATAGGGAGAATTCACAAAAACATATAAGAGGAAGACAGGTGGTATAGATAACAAACAAACGTATTAGTTTAATGCTCAGAAGTGAAAAAGTCATTAACATTTCGAGCCCACTCTCTTCCACGGAAAGGAACACAGAGAGAAACAAGGAGAGAATGCCAGACAGAAGGGTCACACAGGAGAGCTAGGAAGATGGGGAGATAATAAAGTAGTGGTGATCCCAAAACGAAGGTGCATGTACGTGTGTATAAGAGAGTATGTATGTGCATGTGAAAGAGGGCTGGTGACCTTGACATGTGTGTGTGTGTATATGTAGGTGTGAAGATGTGGGGCAGGGAAGTGGTCAGTGCTAGCATTTGCATGGTGGTGTGATGTGATGTGTTGTGTGGTATGGTGGTGCAATGGCGTGGTGTGATGCTGTTGGGAGGTCGGGGAGGCAAGAGTGGGGAAAGCAAGGTGTGGGTTAGGCTGAGGGTAGGGTATATAGGAGTGGTGGTAAGGGGTGGGGTGGGTCGGGAAAGTGGAGTTGGAATGTGTAGGGAGGTGTGATGATGAAGGGGGAGAAGGAGAATGTGGGTAGAAGTGAAGAGAAGAAGTAGAAGTCAGAGCAAGAGAGGAGAAGTGGGTGGGAAGAAGTAGGTGTGAGGGGGAGAGAGGCGAGGGGAGGAGAGTTGAGCCCATGTGGCAAACAGGCTCACAGCACAAATAGGAGTCTGGATGGCCCCTGTGCAAGGACAATCCGAACACGGACAGTTGTTGCAAAGAATGGCACGAGACCAGGATGTCATTGACAAGTCAGATATCTCAGAGGTGTTCTGTGAACTGGTCAGCCAAGTGGCATCCCATTTGTCTGATGTATAGAGAAGGGCTGAGAGAGCAGGAGATGCAGTAGATGACATTGGTAGAAGTGCAGGTGAAGAAGTCAATGATGTGACAGGGTCGATGATGGGTGCCGGTGAGGAGGGTGGTGTTGGAGAGTTAAGGGCAAGTGTAGCAGCAGGGGAATGAGCCGGTTTGGGAGGTTGAGTTAAAGAAGAAGCTGAGGACCAAGAGGTCATTTAGGTTGTGGGCTCATTTGAAAGAGGGGAGGGGTTGGTTTGGGAAGATGTGCAAAGTGGAGGGGGTCGGTCTGGAGTCACCGGAAGGCTTGGAGAATGGTGTGTTGGAAAGGTAGATTGGTGGGGTGGTAGTTGAGGGGAAACAGAGGGCAGGTTCAGGGGGAGAGAGCGGATGCGCGGTCCATGGAATGTGCTCTGGCAAGGGCGGTGTGGATAGTGGTGAGGGGATATCCACGCAAGATAAAGTGGCAAGCCATGAGTTGAGACTGAGTCTCAAAGTCATGGTTGTCACTACAGAGCTTGTGTAGACAGAGGAATTGAGAATGTGTGTGTGTGTGTGTGTGTCATAAAATTAGGAGGTGTGAGATATGAAGGTAGATTCATTTTTCCATTTGACTTCCATATGATATTGGCCATTTATACACACACACATACACACACACACACACACTTGGTACGCTATAGTGATTCTACCCAAAGGTTATATTAAGGGTACAATTATCTGTGAAATACTCATTCATGTAAACTATTAAGACTAGTATTTATGATTTTTATAAAAAGAAAATTCTAAAAATGCTTAAACTAATAGAGATTTACTTTAGACTATATTTACTTTATCATGTTGGTTCTTTCCTTCTCTAGAAAATGGAGTTAGGTGATAAAATTTTATAAAATTGTACACATATTTAACCGTTCAGGATTTAAACTGGCCATATCTGGTTCAGATATTTTACCTGTTTTATGTTCAAACTGACCAGATCTTGCTTTTCACACCTACCCTACAATGTCATTCTAAAAAAAAACAATCACATTATTAAAATATTGAAGCCAGAAAATAATGCATGATTAATTCAAAACAATGGGAATAAATAAGCAAAAATCAAATTTGACGACTGGCATCTGTACTAGCGGGGTGCAAAGAGCACCAAAAGAGCACCATACGAGGGTGATCATTGACAGAGTGGCTAACTAGCTTCCGTGGCAGTGGAACATAAAAGGGCACCATTCGATGGTTTTTTTTGATAAGTTTTGTTTTTCATCTGGCAGGGTGTTCAACAAAATCACCCTCCTCACCAAGAAGGCTTGGTAGTGTTGCTGGTTCAGTCGCTGATGGCCTGACCATGCAACAGTCCATCATGGGTTACATGTTACCTGTTACACTAAGAGTGACCTCTCTTTCACACACACACACACCACACACAAATTAGGAAACAAACAAAGCATGTACCATCATAGAGGTCAGCTGTCCTGATGATGTGAATATCTCTTTGAAAATCAAAGAAAAAGCAGATAACTATGGACAACAGCTTCGAAACCTCCAGTTTTTATATTCAGATTACAAATTCACATCAATACCAAAAATAATTGGTGCACTTGGTTTTAAAAGTAAATGCCTAACTGTCAGCCTGGATGCGCTTGGATTATCAGAAAAATGAAATCTGCTGACTTGTACATTACTAATACAATCTGTAAGTAGAACAGTAGAACTATGTGAGACTTTTCTCAAGTTTAAAATGTGACATTGTTTTCATTGGAGCTGCGTATCTTTGTTAGAAACCAGCTCTTTCTTCAAAGGAAGAATTTAGATAATTAAAAGCAAAAAAATGAACACATACACACACACACACAATAAATGTTTGTTTAGCGCTAGTGTCAAATAGTACTTAGATTAGGGGAAATAATTCTGTATTGTCCTTGATTTGAAAGAATCAAAACCTTATTATTGAGACCTGGATTTTGTTTTAAACATTTCTTTTAACTTTTTTTGTGTGTGTGTTTTTTTTTGTTTTGTGTATTATTTTAGGGATGAAGATAATGATCTGAAATCAAAACTGAGGCAAAAGCTGACCAGGGAATCAGATGATTTCTTGGGACAGACAATCATTGAAGTTCGAACACTCAGTGGAGAAATGGATGTCTGGTATAATTTAGGTAAATATTGTTTTCTTTTGTTTGCTTGTTTTTGTTTTTATGTCCATCATGGCTGTGTGGTAAGAAACTTGCTTTTCAACCACTTGGCTCCTGGTTCAATACTAGTTCAAATATGCTTGGGGCATATTCTTGGGGCATATTTGAACACACAAAAAAAGCCATTCACTGTGTTTTGTCATGGAGAACATTTCTTGCTGTAGACCAAGGGTTGCCAAAGGGGGTCCAAGGGACCCTCTAAGGGTCAGTAAGGAATTTTAGGGGGTCGATGATAGCCAAAGGGTCGAATGGGGTTGGCATGCAAAACACCAGCTCACCCACATGAACTGCTTTAAATATATAGGCAGAGCCATGAATTGTGGGGAAAACATGAAGCGTTTCTCATATTTTCTGTGAAAACAATTTCATAAAAATTGAAAGTTTAAGACTGTATATTTGTACACATAATTTTAAATGTAAGAAGTGTGTCATCTTCAATAGAATTTCTTAATTTGCCTTACCTGTATATTTTATTTCTTTATTGCCCACAAGGGGCTAAACATAGAAGGGACAAACAAGGACAGGCAAAGGGGTTAAGTCGATTACATC
>NC_043018.1:26487763-26500263 GCF_006345805.1 Octopus sinensis
GTTGTTCTAAGCCTTGTAAAAGAACTCGAGGTTATTTGTCTTATACACATACGAAGTGCTGTGGGAAAGGTTCCTAGCTTTGGGTAAAAGAAAAAACAGGGGGGGGGGATCAGTTCATTATGACTTTATCCAACATATAAGTTCCTGGTTATTTCATCATTATCTTCAGCGTCATTTCACATCTGTTTTCCATGCTGTCATGGGTTAGAGTGTTTCACTGAAGCTGGAAAACTGCACCAGGCTCCCATCATCTATTTTGGCTTGGTTTTTACAGCTGAATGCCCTTCTTATTGCCAACCACCTTGCAGAATACACCGGGTGCTTTTCGCATGACCCCAGCACTGGCAAGGTCTGTTTTGAGTGTATTGGGTGTCTTTTACATGTTACTAGTATGGGTGCCTCTTATGTGTCACCAGCACAGGGGCCAGATCTTTTTGGTTTGAACGGCAGTTTTTAACATAATTTGTAGGTAACTAAAAATTTTAAACTTCGTATACTGGTAGAATGTGTTCATAAAACATCTTTTTCTCTTGGCTTTGAGAAAATTCTATAGTTTGTAAGATATTTGCTGTTTTTTTTCTTCAATTTCTGCAATTTCAACCAATCAATGACTGTCTATTGAGGTGAAAACATTCTGTGCCGTATGAATATGTTTCTCGTTTAAGAAACAGATTGGGTTTATTTACATTTGTGAAGAAAAAAAGATACCCTTCCCACCCCCTAACCCTAACTAACCCTAACCCTAAAACAGATTGAAATGCAATAGATCGATACTAGGGTCATAATTATGGGTGACAATTTCATATGACACCACAAGAAAAAACTGCCATTCAAACCGAAAAGATCCCAGGGGCCTTTTACAATTCAAATCCTTGGAACATCTATATAGCAGCCAACAACCTTAAAAACAAACTAGATGCAGTGTAATCTTGTCTGTGACCAGGTCACAGTTGGTGTGACAAAAATCCTAACATTAGATAACAAAAAATAAATGTTTAAATCAAATGAACAGTCTTTGCGCTTTTGAATGTCTAATATGTGTATTCCACACTGCTATCGTATATAATTTCTTAGAAATTTTATTTAATTATCTAAAAATATTATTTTGTCTTTGTTTTACAGAACCTTTTCCATTACCTATGTGAACAAACTGGAGGAACTGTGAAATTACCCGATGCAAAAGGAGTAAGTAGTTTATTATTAAACCTGGCACTTTGTGGTTGCAAAGAAAATTTCTTAATCACTTGGCCATGCTGCACCTACATGAAGCTGGTAGCCATCTATACAATAATAAAGAAAGCTGCTTATTAATTAGTTATGGGTATGTAACAAAAGCAAAGCCTTTAATAACTCTTTCACTTGTTACAGTCAAATAACTGAAACAAGTAAAAGAGTGAAAGAGTTATTAAAGGCTACACTGTCTAGAAAATTCTTGAACATTCTAATTTTTATCAAAATTTGGTTTTCGAGTTTCTTCTGTTATTGAAAATTCCATGACAAAACTAATTCATTGTGAAGTATCATGTAGTATCACCTCACCGTTTCTTTCTCTCATACATTACATGACTCTGTTATTCTACAGACATATCAGTAAAAAAAAATTTCTTTAAATTATAAGTTTAATCCAAATTATGTTGATTCCAGTATCTTTTTATACTTGTTGAATGTTTTTAGAAGAAATAGATAGATAAATGCGAAAAGTCGTTATAATTTACTTTCATTAATTCAACCCTGTGGAGGCGCAATGGCCTAGTGGTTAGGGCAGCAGACTCGCAGTCAGAGGATTGTGGTTTCTATTCCCAGGCTGGGCATTGTGAGTGTTTATTGAGCGAAAGCACATAAAGCTCCACGAGGCTCTGGCAGTGGGTGGTGGTGAACCCTGCTGTACTCTTTCATCACAACTTTCTCTCATTCTTTCTTCCTGTTTCGGTTGTACCTGTATTTCAAAGGGCCAGCCTTGTCACGCTGAATCTCCTCGAGAACTACGTTAAGGGTACACGTGTCTGTGGAGTGCTCAGCCACTTGCACGTTAATAAATGAGCTGTGACATCAATGGTGCCAAGCTGTATCGGTCTTTGCCTTTCCCTTGGATAACATCGGTGGCTTGGAGAAGGGAGGCTGGTATGCATGGGCGACTGCTGGTCTTCCATAAACAACCTTGCCCAGACTTGTACCTCGGAGGGTAACTTCCTAGGTGCAATTCCATGGTCATTCGTGACTGAAGGAGGTCACAACAAAAAATTGAACCCTACTTAAAAACTTGTATACTAAAACGAAAACATCATTCTCTACAGTTAACTTATAAACTGTAACTCTGTAGCTGCATCTAAATCTAATCTTTGTTGATTATCATTGCAGGATGATGCTTGGAAAGTATATTATGATGAACCATCACAAGAAATTGTAGATGAATTTGCAATGCGGTACGGCATTGAATCAATATATCAAGCAATGACGTAAGTTCTTATTCCTTTTTTTTCCCCTTTAATTTCCTTTACAAATTACATTATTTTGTGTGTGTGTGTAAGGTGGTGAGCTGGCAGAATCATTAGCAAGCTGGGCCAAATGCTTGATAACATTTTCCCCTTCTTTGCGTCGTTCTGAGCTCAAATTCTGCTGGGGTTGATTTTGTCTTTTTGTCCTTTTTTTTTAGGGCGGGGTCGATAAAATATGTACCAGTTGAGCACTGGGGTCAGTGCAGTTGACTTAGCCCTTCCGCTGAAATTTCGAGCTTCGTGCTTATAGTAGAAAGGATTAGTGTGTGTGTGTGTGTGTGAATACTTTACCGGGCAACACTGGGTAGGAAGTCTAGTATATATATATATATATATATATATGCAGAATTTAAGCTATGTCCTCTGGTGAAAGAAAGTCTTCATTAAACACTAAATTCTCAATGTAACGTTGCATCTTGTTGGCCAATTGAGAAGGTCACTATTTCCCCTGTTCAGAAGGCCAGTCTGTCACAAAATTACCTGTTTACAGGTGTCTGGATTGGAGCAGCATGAAATGCAGAGTTTAGCTCAAGAACACAACGTGCATCTGGTCTAAGAATCAAAACCATGATCCCTTGGTCATGAGTGCAACCCCCATAACCACAAGGCCAGCCACATGCCTTTACACACACATGTATGCATATAGATGGTTACTCTGCATTGTATAAGGCTGAGTGGAAGTAAGTGGGAAGAAGATGGGATGATTGGGATGGGTTAACAGTAGGTACAGGTTACTTCCACTGCCTGAAATAAATCTAAATTTGAAATGAATTCAACAGCTATGTGGGTTATTAGATCTTAACGTCATAAACCGTTCCAATCCGCAGTAGACACTCATTCATGAACCACTTGAAAACGCGCCTTGGTACTAGGTACACAAACGGGTGGCACAGGATATGACCCGTAATGGTTCAAGGTCATGCATGCACATGGAAGGCTTTGTAAAAGTTATTACATTCTAAACCAATAGTTCCCAAACTTTAGCAGGCTGCTGCCCCTTTGGCACCCGGGTCACATTCCTAGTGCCCCTTCACCCTCCCCACCACAAATATGGACCACTTTCTGCAGAAAATTCAAAATAGTTGTATTTCACAAATAAAACTTAAGCCTAATTAACCAATTAATTTTTTTTTCACCCCATTTTGGCCACCCCATTATTATACCACTTTTCTTCAATGCCACTGTCTGGATCTTTCCTTATTTCTTTACTGCCCACAAGGGGCTAAACACAGAGAGGACAAACAAGGATAGACAAAGGGATTAAGTCAATTACATCAACCCCGGTGTGTAACTGGTACTAAATTTATCGACCCCGAAAGGATGAAAGGCAAAGTCGATCACGGTGGAATTTGAACTCAGAACGTAACGCAGACGAAATACCGCTAAGCATTTTGCCTGGCGTGCTAACGTTTCTGCCAGCTCAATGCCTGGATCTTTCCACCACCTCCAAGGGGTTAGTACTGCCCACTTTGGGAATCACTGTTCTAAATCTACCTACCCATTTTGGGGTAGGTAGGTTTTGCCAAATCCTTCTATGAACAAGGAGTTAAAGCACAGAGAATTGTACATGAGAGTGAGAGCTGATGGTGCTTCCTTGGAAAAAAAAAATATGGCCTGTCAGTAAAAGTAAACTAAATATACTTCTTTCTTTCTTCATTTATCATTTCAGTCATTTTTCCTGTTTATCGTGTAAGTATATGTGCCCTGGAGTGCCAGCTGTGATGAGTACCCTTCTGGCAAACATTAATGCCTTCTATGCACATACTACAGCAACAACAGCTGTATCAGCAAGTGATAGATTTGCAGCATCGAATTTTGGTGTTAGTATAATATTTATTTTTTAAATGCACTACTTTTTTTCTATTTAAATGCACTACCTTTTTTCCATTTAAATGCACTACTTTTTTTCCATTACTCACACACTCTACGTATTCATACACATTTCACCCTTTATCTCAGCTTCTAGCCCAGTACATCTTAACCCTTTCGTTACAAACCTGGCTGAAACAGTCTCTGGCTCTGTAGTACAAATGTCTTGTAGTAAAGATTGTTTGCCAACATAATATGGCAGTCCAGGACTGCCATGTTACGTTGGCAAACAATCTTTACTCCAAAGTACTGTTGCTGAATATCTCACGTTGTGTGATTTAAAAATAGTAATTTTCTAATTTACAAATGTCTTGTTTTCATAAGTTTTGAATTAAAATCTTCCACCAAACCTTAGTCACAAATTATGTTCCTAATACTAGCTTAATGATAACTAAGTTATTTTACTAAAAATTTTTTCATATTTAACATTAATTGACAGAAACACAGAGCATCTCAACAGAAATATGGTAACAAAAGGGTTAAAATATATAATAGAGAAACAATTCTTAGCCCTTTTGATACCAACCCGCCTGAAACTGCCTCTGGCTCTGTAGTACAAGTGTCTTGTTTTCATAAGATTTGAATTAAAATCTTCCATCAAACCTTAGTCACAATTTATGTTCCTAATACTAGCTTAATGATAACTAAGTTATTTTAATAAATTCTTTGTTATATTTTAAATTAATTGAAAGAAACACAGAGCATCTCAACAGAAATATGGTAACAAAAGGTTTAAAATATATAATAGAGAAACAATTCTTAACCCTTTTGATACCAACCCACCTGAAACTGCCTCTGGCTCTGTAGTACAAATGTCTTGTTTTCATAAGTTTTTAATTAAAATTTTCCACCAAACCTTAATCACTATATATGTTAACATTAGCTTAATGATAACTAAGTTATTTTACTAGATTCTTAGTTATATTTAACATTAATTGAAAGAAACACAGAGCACCTCAACAGAAATATGGTAACAAAAGGGTTAAAATATATAATAGAGAAGCAATTCTTTACCCTTTTGATATCAACCCGCCTGAAACTGCCTCTGGCTCTGTAGTACAAATGTCTTGTTTTCATAAGTTTTTAATTAAAATTTTCCACCAAACCTTAATCACTATATATGTTAACATTAGCTTAATGATAACTAAGTTATTTTACTAGATTCTTAGTTATATTTAACATTAATTGAAAGAAACACAGAGCACCTCAACAGAAATATGGTAACAAAAGGGTTAAAATATATAATAGAGAAGCAATTCTTTACCCTTTTGATATCAACCCGCCTGAAACTGCCTCTGGCTCTGTAGCACAAATGTCTTGTTTTCATAAGTTTTGAATTAAAATTTTCCACCAAACCTTAGTCACAATTTATGTTCCTAACACTAACTTAATGATAACTAAGCTATTTTACTAAATTCTTAGTTAAATTTTAAATTAATTGAAAGAAACACAGAACATCTCAAAATAAATACAGTAACGAAAGGGTTAAACTTTTTTCATTCTTGTCCCCATTTTTCATTGAGAGATTTTTCGTGACCTCACCAGGTATTAAATATGCGTTTGTGAAATCACATATAAACTGAAATTCATGTGTTTAAATTTAATTTTTGTGAAAAAGCATTTCACTTCGTGACCCATAGTTTAAAAAGCACTGTTCTAACCTATAGTTTTAAACTATTTTCCTTTTTTTTTTATACCCTCTTTCTTTAAATTTATTAAATTTGCTGACATATAAACTGCATTATAATATTAATCACATAACACTGTGTAACACAATATTTGTTCTTGGGTAGCAACTGTTATTTCTTAGTTGCTTACCCTTAGGAAGTATGAAAGATGGCTAATATTTCTTTCAAATTTTGCTTTTGTTATGATGTTTATTCAAGCCACAAAGAATCCTTCTCAACACATGGCTACGATGCTCCTCCACTACTCCTGCTTGTGATTAGAGATACACATATTGTTAGCCACTAAGGGATATGTGTCAAGCACCTGACAAGCAAATCTGTGGTATTGAGCAGAATATTTGCTATAACGATATTTCTGCTTCAGCAGCTCAGTGCTGAATCTGTCTGAAATGTAATGGAAAATAGGTCAGTTCCAAAACATTGATGTCCAGGTGGTCAGAAAAGTAAAGTTTGAAGGAAATAGTAGTGATTTCCTTTGATTTTTAGAAAGATGCAAATAGGGAAAAACACTTACTGGCCAAGTTGAGCAGAATATTTACTATAACAATATTTCTGCTTCATCAACTTGGCACTGAATCTGTCTGAAATGTACTGGAAAATAGGTCAGTTTGAAAACATTGATGTTCAGGTCACAAAAGCAAAGTCTGAAGGGAATAGTAGTCATTTCCTTTGATTTCTAAATAGAATCAAATAGAAATAACACTTACTGACCAAAGACAAAAAAAGATAAAAAGCTTTTGACTTGGTGTTATCTTTGAATTGTATGCAGGAAAAGTTCTTTAGTTAAGTTGAGTTAACGGTTCCTCGTGAGGATAATATGGACGCCGCTCGGGCTCAAAAGATTGACCGTTATGTAAACCTCCTCGAGGAATATGAAGACGCAGGCTGGAAAGCAGAACATTTTCCAATCAAAGTCGGATGTAGAGGGTTCGTTGGACACAGTGTGAGACGACTGTTGTTATTGTTAGGCCTAACTCATCGTAAAGTCAATACCACCATGACCGATATCCAATCCACGGTGGAGAAGGCTAGCCACTGGATTTGGTTAAAAAGAGACGATGAGCGATGGCTAGAAGAATATTGAGCTTTATTTGATAACCAGCTGATCTAGCAAGCGGGGCCTCATATCAGTGAGGGGGGGGGTCGGTGCATATTGATGCCATCGAGAGGTAGGTCCCGAAACGGCGCGCATTCTCTCCTGATGACCCCATACACTTGTTGGCTTCCGGTATGCGGAGTTTTTGACTGGTAGCACTTGCATGTGCAAGTTGTTTGCAAGACAAGAAGTTCACTTTACAATCATGTAGTTCCAAGTTCAATACCACTGCAGAGTAGTGTCTGTCTGTTTATGTGTAATATTTTTTTTTTTCAACATCTCAACATTTCAATTTGTTGTATTTTGTCGATATTTCTCTATTTCAGAAAGAAAAATTTGTAAAATTATTGGACCAATTACACAACTCACTTCGAATAGATTTATCCATGTATAGGGTAAGGACGATATATATATTTTTTTTAACCATCATATCCATTATAAATTCCTTGTACAATGTTAATTTTGTTTAGCTTTAGTTCTGTGTGTAGTTGGATGAATCTCAGAAAAGAATAAAGGAATGGGCTTATTTATCAGATTGTAAATCATCAAGCTTTCCGCTGTCATTATATAAATAAACCACCATGGGATTTTCAGTTACACCCAGATTCACATGACTTATCCTATCCCTGATATCATCAACGGATCATGGTTTAATTGAATAAATGGTAGTCTTTAATATGTCTTAATATGTCACAATAAAATATGGCAGTGAGCTAGCAGAATCGTTAACACATTGGGCAGGCAGAAGGCTTAGCATTTCATCCTTCTTTACTTTCTGAGTTCAAATCCTGCTGAGACCGAATTTGACTTTCATTCTTTCAGGGTCGATAAAATAAGTACCAGTTATGCACTGGGGTCGATATAAATGGTAGTCTTTAATATGTCACAATAAAATAAGGCGGCGAGCTGGCAGAAATGTTAGCATGCCGGGCGAAATGCTTAGTGGTATTTTGTCTGTCGCTATGTTCTGAGTTCAAATTCCGTCGAGGTCGACTTTGCCTTTCATCCTTTCAGGGTCGATTAAATAAGTACCAGCTATGCACCGGGGTCGATATAATCGACTTAATCTGTTTGTCTGTCCTTGTTTGTCCTCTCTGTGTTTAGCCCCTTGTGGGTAGTAATGAAATACATTGATAAAGTAAGTACTAGTCGAGGATTGGGGTTGATATAATCGACTTGCTTCCTCCCTCAAAATTGCTGGCCTTGTGCCAAAAGAAATAGAAACCAATATGTCACTATAAAAGGGAGTTAGGGTTAGTAATTGTTAAATTTTATTCTCAAAATTGATTAGCAGGCATAGTTTTGTGGTGAAGAAGCTTGTTTTGCAGCCATGGGGTTCTGGATAGTGAGATGCCACAAACCCTGGAAAGTGATACCCTATGACAAAACTTTAAACATAGGTGCAGGCATGGCTGAGTGGTAAGAAGTTTGCTTGCCACCCACAGGGTTCCAGGTTCAGTCCCACTGCATAACACCTTGGGCAAGTGTCTTCTACTATATCCTCAGGCCAACCAAATCCTTGTGAGTGGATCTGATAGAGGGAAACTGAAAGAATACCATTGTGTGTGTGTGTGTGTATATATGTGTGTGTGTGTGTATATATATATGTGTGTGTGTGTCTGTGTTTGTCCCACACCACCTCTTGACCACTGGTGTTGGTGTGTTTATGTCCCTGTATCTTAGCCGTTCTGCAAAGGAGACCTGTCGAATAAGTAGCAGGCTTAAACAAAAAAGAATGAATAAAACAAGGTCAACTCATTCAACTAAAACTAAAATTTTTTCAGGGCTGTGCTCCAGCATAGCCACAGTTTCATGATTGAAGAAAGTCAAGATGAGATACTGCCAGCTAGATTTTGCCTTGTAAAATATATTCATTGCTCTGTCTGCATGTATGTGTGTGTGTGTGTGTGTGTGTGTGTTTATTTATATTTTCACTAGAAAATATTTTCTGTACCGTTTTTACTATAAACTATTTTACTTTATTTCAGAATAATTTCCCTGCTTCTGACCCAGCGAGATTACAAGATCTAAAATCTACAGTCGACTTGCTCACAAGTATAACATTTTTTAGAATGAAAGTAAGAATACCATTCTTCATTGTTTTATTTATTTCCCTTTAATCTTCATTTCCCTTATTATTTACATAATCTTCCATAATAATTCTTCATACTTCTTCTTTTATCCATTCTCTCAATCTTACTTTCTTACAAATGGCTTTCTTTAATTTTGTTCTTTTCTTAAATATTTTTTTCATAATTCTTCAGTTTCCTCTGCATCTTCACTAAAAACCATTTGTCTTTATTCCTCTTGCATGATATATTCCTGCAAGGCAAGTAAAGCTGTTCTATGACTAACATTATTGTTGTTATATACATACATACATAAATATATATACATATGTATGAGTGCATCTTTTTCCTCACTTATGGACTTTTAGATGACTTATATATATGGAGAGAGAGAGATTAAAGCAAAAATAGATAGATTAAAACAGAAATGAAAAGGCAAATTGTTTGGCAAGGACATTTAATTTAGACTTATAATAAAAAGGTATACATAGTCTCTAACAGATGTTTCTAGAATATGCAGTCTATTGGAACGTCATGCTGAACATCTCACCAAATGGTTTGCCTCTTCATTTCTGTCTTAATCTATACCTACTTGCTCAAGGAGAAGCCACTTCTAGCCACTTCAGAAAGGCAGTCTCAACATCACATGTCCAACCACTGTTCAAATCTGAGTTTTAGTGGCACACCATATTGAGTACTCAGAGGGAATTAGTTTGAGTTAGCCTGACAAAACTCTTCATATACTTTATACCTCCCCCCCCCCCCACACACACACACACACATATATGGCAAGCTCGCAGAATTGTTAGAACACCAAGCAAAATGCTTTGGCATTTATCTTTACATTCTGAGTTGATGATGATGATGATGATATATATATATATATATATATCACATGATCACGTGACCGACCAGACCATCAGATGTTGCTACACGTCGCTGGTCACAATGCGTTCGCATTGTTTTAGCCATCAAATGATGCCACCCCGCTGGCTAAGCGAGCACGCCATATATGTATATATATATATACATATATGTTTGTATGTCTGTGTTTGTCCGCCCACCATTGCTTGACAACTAATTTTGATATGTAAACATCCCCATAACTTAGCCGATAGAATAAGTACTAGGCTTACAGAGAATAAGTCCTGGCATTGACTTGTTCGACTAAAGGTGGTGCTCCAGCATGGCCACAGTCAAATGACCAAAACAAGTAAAATTGTTAGTAAATTTAGACATATGTACACATATACATATGTACATTTTTGTATTAACTCACTTTTGCAAGCATGTAAATATATACACACAAACACACACACACATGCACACATATACATGATTTCATCCTTTTCGAAGTAATTAACAGAGAGCAGCACTTTTGGAGTAATTAGTAGGGATCATTATTTCTGGGGTAATTGAGTTAACAAAATCATTAGAACATCAAACGGAATGCTTAACGGCAATTTGCCGCCTCTTAACATTCTGAGTTCAGCTATCATCAGGATCAACTTGGCCTCACATCCTTACAGGGTTGATAAAATGAAGTACCAGTCATGTTCTTGAGAGTTGGGGGGAGGTTGATGCAACTGAAACTAACCACCCATACACACACACACACCACACACAGCCTAGTGCCAAAGTTAGAAACCATTATTTCTGAAGTAATTAAGAGCAAACAAGGAATAGATGAGAAAGGGGCCAAGATGATTGGAAATGTGCAGGGCTCGAAAAGACCTACTCACTGATGCAAGTATCGGGATCTGTTGCCCCCATTATATCTCTGCTAAATTTACACTTGTTGCCCCCACCTGTCCCCCCTTCCCCATCACCCAATCCTTCCACCGTTCTTCCATCTACTGTAATTAATAGAAGCAGAAATCACTACCATCACCACCACCACTACTACTACTACTACTACTACTAATGCTGTTGCTGCTGCTACTTACACTGCTGCTACTACTACTACTACTACTACTACTACTACTACTACTACTACTAATGCTGTTGCTGCTGCTACTTACACTACTACTGCTACTTATATCATCATCTGTTCTGCTGGTCATCACTCCTCCTCCCCTGAGCCACCTACCCCCTATTCTTCATCCTTCAGTCTTCTGATTGTCCCTCTCTTTGTCCACCTTTGACTACCTTCACCCTCTGTCTCCTTGTAACTACAACTACCCCTGTTTCTCATCCATCACTCAATTGCACCCTCCACCCTTACAACCTTCACTCGCCCTTCCTGATCCTTTGTCACTCTGGAAACATTACCCGGACAGTACTCTCTGGCTCCACTCAGCACCATAATCTCTCTCTCTCTCTCTTTCTAGCATCACTCCATCCATCCACCCACCCATCCCCAACAACCCATGCATATTGTGGGATACCCCTAAATCTCCCCTAACTCATCCCACCCTACACTTCTCCCTTTCACTCTTTAACTCACTCCCACAAACCCCTGATGCTACATCTCTTACACTGTTTAATTTCGTTTCTTCACTGATAACCTTCACCAACGATAAACATGTTCCTTAGAAAATTACTATTTTTAAATCTCACAACGTGAGATATTCAGCAACAGTACTTTGGAGTAAAGATTGTTTGCCAACATAACATGGCAGTCCTGGTTTAGGACGAATGTTGCTGAAATTTAGCCCCAGGAGACATCGTCTCCAGCTGGCTATAGGACACGATCTGTGTCCTTATATTTTTGAACAAGGGAATCTAGATGAGTGGAGGTGCTAGAATGAGCCGAGTGGGGGTGCTAGATTCTCTATTTCGAAAATATAAGGACACAAATCGTGTTGTATAGCCAGCTGGAGACGATGTCTCCTGGGGCTAAATTACAGCAACATTCATCCTAAACCAGGACTGCCATGTTATGTTGGCAAACAATCTTTACTACAAACCTGTTCCTTTCGTCCTAGTTTTACTTCTCAACACCCTCTCCGAAAGTCACCACCCTTTCTTCTGTTCTCCTGTTTCCGATGTGGAAATTCTTTAGTCTTGCAATTTATGAGGTGGCTTCACTGATGACGGTGGGTGCTACCAAAAAAGAAAAACAGTACTCAGTATCAGGAAGGGCATCGGGATGTAAAAACCATGATGAAACTGTGACATTGATGCAAAATGGTGCCAACTGACCTGTTGGATCCAGTTGATCTGTCCAACCCATGACGGCATGGAGAAAAGATATGATGGTGATGGTGGTGTGTGTGAGTGGCTGTGTGGTGAGAAGTTTTCTTCTTACCACATGGTTCCAGGTTCAATCCTGCTGTGTGCA
>NC_043018.1:26505263-26532763 GCF_006345805.1 Octopus sinensis
ACCATTTTCCTGCTGTCCTGGATTTTATGCTTGACAACATTTCTCATTTAAATTGTTTGGAAAATTCTATTTCAAGAATTTTTAGTTTAATCAAAATGAATGGATGGCATGTTTCTTTTATTTCTGGCAATGCTGTTAGCTGTGACCAAGTTTAAATTTTAAATATTTAAACCGACCATGTCCACCTCAAATATTCTACCTGTTTTATGTTCAAACTGACCAGATCCTGCCTCTCATACCTACCCTTCAATGTGAGTCAAAGAATAAACTATCACATCATCGAAATCTCAAATCTGTAATGTAATGCATTATCAATTCAAAACAACGTGAATGAAGAAGCATTACATTTGACAGAGTAATCTGAATGCCAAAGGGTGAAACCAGCTATGTCTAACCCAGATATTCTACTTGTTTTGTATTCAAACTGACCAGATCCATCCTCTCATACCTACCCTACAATGTCATTCTAAGCACAAACGATGACATCATCAAAATCTGAAAGCTCTGATATAATGCATGGTTAATTCACAACAATAGAAATAAATAAGCATTACATTTGACAGAGTAATCTGAATGCTAAAGGATTAAGCTGGCCATATCCAGCCCAAATGTTCTACTTGTATGAGAGATCCAGCCTCTCACACCTACCCTTCATTGTGATTCTATGAAGGAACAATCACATCGTCAAAACCTGAAAGCTGTAAGACAAAATCGTCTTGTCCTTTTGTTGAACCTTTGCTCCGAAAGAACCAAAATGGATTCAGACATGGGCGCTCAACGCTGAGCCAGATACTATGCCTGCGCAGACTTATTGAAGAATCAAAAGCATTTAATCGCGATCTTGCAATGGTATTTGTAGACTTTTCTAAAGCGTTTGATTCTGTAGATAGGTACAAGATGTTTGAAATCCTTAAGCTCTATGGGATACCAGACAAAATTATTTCTGCCATCAAGGTCCTCTACACAGATACGTCTTCAACCATCTTAACCCCTGATGGAGAAACATCATCTTTCTCGATCGAAGCCGGAATACTGCAGGGAGACACACTCGCCCCATTTCTTTTCATCATTGTTGTTGATTATGTGCTACGTATGTCAGTTGATACCATCTCTGGCAAGGGCTTTGAAATAAAACCAAGAAGAAGTTCCAGACACCCAGCTGAGTACTTGACAGACACTGACTTTGCTGACGACATCGCTCTTATCAGTGATTCTCTCTCCAATGCCCAGTCTCTTTTACAATCTCTTGAACAAGCCTCTGAATACATAAACAAGTGCCTGTCCAACAGTGATTGCATCATCCACACTCTCAACAGTGCACCTTTAAATATGGTTTCTGATTATAAATATCTTGGGTCATACATATCATCATCTGGAAAAGACTTTCTAACTAGAAAGGGTATGGCCTGGTCAGCCTGTAATGACATGCATAAGATCTGGTTATCAAATCTAAGTAGAGACTTCAAACTTGAAATATTCAAAGCCACAGTCGAACAATCCTACTATATGGCTCAGAAACCTGGACGTTATCAAAGAAGCTTGAGAGGCGGTTGGATGGAACCTACACTTGCCTCCTTATGAGAGCTCAAAATCTCTCGTGGAGGCGCCATCCAACTAAAATGCAAATATATGGGAAATTACCACCTGTGTCATCTCTTGTGAAAGGTAGGAGAGTCCAGTTTGCTGGACATTGTTGTAGAGCTGAAAAAGAAGTAATTTCTACTCTTCTCCTCTGGAAGCCATCTACTCGCAACACCAGAGGGCGCACACTCTCCTACCCTGATGTAATCTCCAGGGATACAGGCATCCAGCAACAGGACCTCCGTAATGCTATGATGGACTGTGAAGTCTGGCGCAACATAGTAAATTCCATTGTCTCGACCACGGTCGAACAATGATGATGATGAAGACAATGCATTAGCAATTCAAAACTATGTGAATAAACAGGTATTACTTTTGAGAGTGTTATCTAAATGCTAAAGAGTTGAACCACCTTGGATGGTTCTCATATGTAGCAAGAGGGACTTGTTTCAACCAGGCCTTCTTCATAGATGAAAGGAAAGGCCAGTTCACGTAACTTAGCAGTTTAGCAAAAGAGACCGATAGAATAAGTACTAGGCTTACAAAGAATAAGTCTTGGGGTCGATTTGCTGGACTAAAGGCAGTGCTCCAGCATGGCCACAGTCAAATGACTGAAACAAGTAAAAGAGAGTAAAAGAAATTAAATTAATGAGCAAGGTTAGTATTTATAATGAATTTACCATTTTTGACGAATGTGCAGCACATACCTAGCACACCCAGAATACACACCCCTGGATAATATTTTGTTCTTTTTTCTTCGGGGTGGGGTTGCATGCTATTCACAATGTCCCCTTGGCCACAGTTTACCCATGACTGCTCTCTACAATAAGGTACTAGGATGAGCAATAAGCTACATGGTATACAATAAGGATTATGACGAATATGTGGGAGCCAATATCATTGAGTTCTGTTTCTCAGTACAAAGTTCTTTGTTGTTTTTTGGGTTTTTTTTTTTGCCGCATCTTCTTTCATTGGATAACTTATGTTTTTTTTTTGTGTTAACAGAAGATGAAGCTGAAAAACCATGCAAGAGTTCTGAATATATGAATCTTCACTTTAAAGTGAAATGGTTATACACTAAATATGTTGCTGATGTGCCTCAATATAAGGGAACCGTTCCAGATTACCCAGCGTTAGTATCTTTTACACTGCTGTCTCTAAATATCTCGTTTCCTTCACTCTTTTGTGACCATATTTTTACTGAAATATTTTGCACACACACCCCACCTTTTGTGTGTGTTTCAATTCCTTTTGAAAATAATTGAGAGTTTGGGGGCAAAATTTAGTAAAATAACTTCTTTATTATTAATTCTTTATTCATCATCATCCTCGTAATTATCACCATCATCATCATCATCATCATCATCATCATCACCCTCATCATCATCATCTTCATCATCCTCATCATCATCCTCATAATTATCATCATCATCATCATCACCCTCATCATCATCATCTTCATCATCCTCATCATCATCCTCATAATTATCATCATCATCATCATCACCCTCATCATCATCTTCATCATCATCCTCATAATTATCACCATCATCATCATTATCATCATCATCACCCTCATCATCATCATCTTCATCATCATCGTCATCATTTAATGTCTGTTTTCCATGCTGGCATGGGTTGGATGAGGCAGTTTCAGTCGGTTGTGCTTGGGAATCCATCATGGACCCTGTGGTAGAGGTTCCTGAGGACAACCCTCCAAAGAATAATGGTTGGAGAGAACGGATGGATAACAAAAGGTACCATTCTGGGAGAAGCTTTGGACAGGATGCTTTGCCATCCTTATTCTGACCCCTTTGAATTCTGTCAACAACACCTGTACTTACACAAGTGCCAGACTGTACCACCCCTAATGTGACAGCCTTTCCTTTGGACAGCATTGGTGACACATAAATTAACAGGGAGAACAGCATGTACGTGTAACTGCCATTCTTCTACAAAACCTTGCCCAGGTTTCCACATACAGGTGCAAATATCCGGTGAATCATGTTCAAAGGAAGTCCTAAATATACCATCATCATCATCATCATCATCGTTTAACGTCCGCTTTCCATGCTAGCATATCAAATATGTTTGAGTTGAATATATAGTATGCGGATGAGGTCTAACAGGCTGAAACTTGTCCATGGTTGTCACCCTTGCCTGCAGGCACAGATCAGTCTTTTTCCTTAGACATGTACTTTAACCCTTTTGATTGCAATCCATCTGAGAACACCTTTAGCTCTATAACACAATCTTCCTGTTTTAAAATGTTCTACATAAAATCTTACTACTGAAATTTCGTTTAATTTATCTTCCAAATACTAGCTTTATATTGATAAAGTTATCCAACTAAATTCCTTTGTTATTTTTTAAATTAATCAAAACAAAAGCCATGTACTGCAACAGAAATATGGCACCAACGATATAGTTAAAAACTTAATGTTCAATTTCCTGAAATTATCTCCCTTTTTCTTTTAAAGTCGTTATCATTTGACACAAGAGTTTTGTTTCCTTTCTTCACCTGAGTGAGAAATTTCAATAAATTAAGAAAATTTTTATAACATCTCGTTTTGGGATTTGGTTTGCAAGATTCTTTATATGAGTTCGTATGTTGAAGCATATTCTGTTGTGTCTGGGGAGAGTCATTTTTTGTGCCTTATAATTTAACACACTCACCTGTAAAATTTCCACATATTTCTTATTTTTCTTTTCCTAAAATTTTTGTTGCGTCTTGCAACCTTTCCATTCTCACTTAAATATAAACACTTTAAAATGGTAAAGTTTTTGTGTTTATAAAACCAAAGAAAAAATTTTTGTAGGTTGGTAGGTGGGTTAGTATTGAAGGGGTTAAATACCACTGAATAATTTGAACCTGTTATTTCTTTATAAGTTTTTTTTTTCTGTTGTATTAAGTCTGTTTTTTTGGAGGTTTGTTTCCCATTTATTTAAAACGTGATCCTGTATGAAATATATTAAATTGTAATTTTTTCTTTCTTTCCCCACAAAATACAGGTGGTTTGAGTCTTACGTCATGCAGTGGCTAAATGAAAATGATGTAGTATCTATGGATTACTTAAGAGGTGCTTATGAGAGAGACAAAAAAGACGGGGTACGTACAGCAAAGAAGAATCTCACACTTTATACTTGTAGTCTACATTTCATGGTTTATTCTTTACACGTGGCTTAGTGGTTAGGGTATTCAACTAAGAATCATAAGGTCATGAGTTCAGTTCCTGGTGAAGCAGTGTATCCTTGGGCAAGTCACTTTATTTCATGTTGCTCCAGTTCACTCCGCTGCCAAAAATGAATAGGCGTAGGAGTGGCTGTGTGGTAAGTAGCTTGCTTACCAACCACATGGTTCCGGATTCAGCTCCACTGTGTGGCACCTTGGGCAAGTGCTTCTACTATAGCTCGGGCTGACCAAAGCCTTGTGAGTGGATTTGGTAGACGGAAACTGAAAGAAGCCCGTCATATATATGTATATGTATATATATATATATGTATGTGTGTGTGTTTGTGTGTCTGTGTTTGTCTACCCAACATCGTTGACAACCGATGTTGGTGTGTTTACGTCCCCGTAACTTAGTGGCTTGGCAAAAGAGACCGATAGAATAAGTACTAGGCCTACAAAGAATAAGTCCTGGGGTCGATTTGATCAACTAAAGGCAGTGCTCCAGCATGGCCACAGTCAAATGACTGAAACAAGTAAAAGAGTAGTACTTGTATTTCAAAAGGCCAGCTTTGACACATTCTGTGTCATGTTGAATCTTCCTGACAACTATGTTAAGGTTATTTGTGTCTGTGGAGTACTCAGCCACTTGCAGGTTAATTTCATGTTCTGTTGATCAGATCAACCAGAACCCTCATTATCATAACCGACAGGATGCCAGTTTGGGGCTGGAGTTATACTTTATAGTAAATATGCATGGTCTGATGCTTACAGTGTTGTGCTCATGGTCATTAGGTTATGAGTTTATTCCAAGACTGAGCAGCTCCTTGTAGACCTTGAGCGAGTTACTTCACTTCATGTCGCTGCAGTTCACTCGATTAACAATGAGTACCAACTGTAGCTGGAAAATTATACTATGTTTGCTGGAATACAAGTCAAGTTTTTCAGTCCAAACCCTAACCCTAAAAAGGTAGATCAACTTTATACACTAAGATGGATTTGGAGGACCCAGAATTTCTTGTGAAAAGCAACAAGAATTGAATATAGCAGGACAATAAAAGATACACACACACACACATACACACATGGTGGACTCACCTGTTGTAAGTGAGTAATAGGACTTCCTCATTTTCTTGTTGAAGAAGCATGCAAAGATGGTTAGTTTATGATGGCCAAATGTATGTGCTGTATGTTCATTTCATTGAGAATGACAGCTCAAGCACTATGGACATGTGACTGAAATGTCACAGGAGAGGATCTCAAGACAGCTTCTTCTTGGAGCTATGCCAGCTGGCGGAAGACCTAGCAATAGACTAAGAATGAGACATCATCATCATCGTCATCGTTTAATGTCTGTTTTCTGTGCTGGCATGGGTTGGACGAGGCAGTTGGACAATATTCATAGTTTCAGTCGGTTGTGCTTGGGAATCCATCAGGAAAATGTAATGGACCCTATGGTAGAGGTACCTGAGGACAACCCTCCAAAGAATTATGGTTAGCTCACTTCTGCAATCAAAAACACTTTACCTGTCCAGGTCTGTGGCGTGTCTAACGTCTGATATCAAAGTGATAGCAGAGCAGTCTGTAATGAAGTGTTTTGCTCAAGAACACAATGCACAGCCTGGCCCAGGAATCAAAACCATGATCTTGTGATCCTGAGTATAGTATTATAACTGCTTCAAGGCAGCGAGCTGGCAGAAACGTTAGCACGCCGGGCAAAATGCGTAGTCGTATTTCGTCTGCTGCTATGTTCTGAGTTCAAATTCTGCCGAGGTCGACTTTGCCTTTCATCCTTTCGGGGTCGATTAAATAAGTACCAGTTACGCACTGGGGTCGATATAATCGACTTAATCCGTTTGTCTGTGCTTGTTTGTCCTCTCTGTGTTTAGCCCCTTGTGGGTAGTAAAGAAATAGGTATTTCGTCTGCCGCTACGTTCTGAGTTTAAATTCCGCTGAGGTCGACTTTGCCTTTCATCCTTTCGGGGTCGATTAAATAAGTACCAGTTACGCACTGGGGTCGATATAATCGACTTAATCCGTTTGTCTGTGCTTGTTTGTCCTCTCTGTGTTTAGCCCCTTGTGGGTAGTAAAGAAATAAGTTTCATAACTGCTTCACCATGTACCTTCACATACATATGCACACAAGAGTTTTGCACTCTTTACCATTAAATAAAAAGACCAATAAATAACCATTTTTCTGCATAGCATTAATGTAAGTTAAAAAGGTTAGCAGTTTTCTTTTTGTATATTTCTTCTCTTAGAATTTTCTCACTTCTCATTTTTAAGATATTTTCTTTCACAAATCTTCAGTATTTTTTTTTTGTTCTTTCCACTTACGATTTCCATTTCTCCATTTTCCTTCTTTTTTTTTTTTTGCTAATAAAACTTTCTCAACTTCCTTTTTCAGTTCGTCAAAAGTTCTGAACATGCTCTATTCTCAACATCAGTGGTTGATATTTTTACTCAATTGAATCAGTGTTTCGATGTAATTAAAAAATTAGAATGTCCCGATCCAGAAATCGTTAAACATTATATGGCACGTTTTGCAAAAGTAAGTTTTTAAAACTTTGAATTTACTTTATTTTGTTTTCAATATTATAAACATAGATGCAGGCATGGCTGTGTGGTAAGGAGTTAGCTTTCCAACCGCACGGTTCAGAGATCAATCCCACTGCATAGTATCGTTATTTTTTAACTTGGAGTCTTGCACGAGTAGTAGATTTGATGCCTACAACCTGCAGTACCATTTATTTGTTCTTTTGGACTATCCAGGAGTGGCTGTGTGGTAAGTAGCTTGCTTACCAACCACATGGTTCCAGGTTCAGTCCTACTGTGTGGCATCTCGGGCATCTTCTACAGCTGGATGCCCATCCTAACGCCAACCACTCCATGAGTGTAGTGGGTGCTTTTTACATGCCACTGGCACAGGTGCCAGGCGAGGCTGGCAACGGCCACGATCAGTTGGTGCTTTTTACGTGCCACCAGCACAAAATAATAATGATAATAATATTAATAATAATAATAATAATAATAACAACATTGAAAAATACCTTAGGAATGAGAACCTAGGTTCGAAATTTCCCCAAGACACCTGAAGAAGGCTGGAGGGTATATCAGCCGAAACATTGTATTAACAACGAACAAGATGAGGACAAATACCTGTCGAATGTAAATAATGTACATAATTCCTCATCTCCTAAATATAGGACTGAAAAAAGATATATTCTGTAAAATTGGCAGAGTGTGGATGCCTCCTCTATTTTTGGTGAATTAGCTGAGTCAGTAAAGAGGTGGATATATTGCCTTGCAATATTCATTCCAGTACACTGTGCTCTGAGTTCAAATACTGCTGGGGCCAGCTTTGCCCCATTTTTGTAGAAGAGGGGTGAGGTGCTCCATAAAAAATATACTGATGGAGTGGGAACAGTGTAGTGGATTAGTAGATCAGTTAGAGTGGTAAATAGAGTACCATGCAGTTTTTGTTCTGACACAATGCATTCCGAGTTCAAATCTCACCACAGCGCCAAAAAATTGGTGACACATCTATCGAGAGTTGCAGCCAACAGACAGTGTTAATAATTGTGGGGGGGGGGGGGGAAATAAAGAAAAAAACCAATGGAAATATTGTTCTCTTGGTTCAATTGGAGAAGGCACATGACCTAGTGGTTAGAGTGTCGCATTTGTGGTAGTAAGATCAGGGTTCTGATTCCCAGATTGGTAAATGCATTTTGTTCTTGGGCAAAACACTTCATTTCACATATGTTGCTCCACCATAGTAAATGAGTGACTCTACAATGGACTCAGTTGTTCTGTTCAAGGGTGATATTGTGAGCTCAGTCACTTATATACCCATTGAAACTTGGTAGCCAGCTCTAGGAGTCCTACCTAGGACTCATGACATGTCCATGAGTCAATGATGGATTGATTTGAAGAATGACTGCCATCACCTCCAGTACCACCACTAGCATTGGATTTTATTCAAGAATTTCTTTGAACTTTGTTTATTACCAAAATTGATGACAATATTTCTTCATTCTTCTTTTAATCCCATTTTTTTTTCCCTTCTTTCAGACAATAAATCAAGTTCTTCTGGCATATGCAGCAATCGTTCAGAGAGACTTTGAGCAATATACGGGGCGCCAAAAAACGGTAAGATGGAATTAGTATACTTGTATGGCAACAAACATTTTCATGATCTGTGTGGGCCTGTTTACGTACATCCATGCATGCATACATACATGCTGCATACATACATACATGCATACATACATGCTGCATACATACATGCATACGTACATGCATGCATGCATACATACATACATACATACATACATACATACATACAGTGGCTGCCCCCTCGTTATCGAGTATGGCCATTGTACGAAGCTTAATCGATGTTGTTATCATGCAATACCTGTGCAAGAAGATTTTTTTTAAAGTGAGGAAAGGCTGTGCACTGAGTCAATCCCACTCACTAAGCAACAGCAGCCATAATCCGAAAAGAAGAACAAGTCAACATCATCGGTAACCACTGAGCCGCAGGTTTTATGTCGGAGTTATCCCAGTTACCTGAGTTACCTTCTCCTAGAAGGATGCCCTAACAAAGGCTAGGAGTCCTTCACTCCCAATGGTTTAACCACGTGATCAGGTATTCAGTCCAATTATTTCTATGTCCCCGCGCATGATACAGCCTTAAGACATTTATTGGATGGCCGTTGACTCTCAAGAGTTCCTCCGCTCTCTGACAAATTTTGTTTTTCATTCCGCAGGGTGTCCAATAAACACCCACCTCACCAAGCAAGCTTGGTGGGGTTGCCGGTTTAGTCGCCGACGACCCGACCATGCAACAGGTTGTACTGGGTTACATGTTACCAGTAGCACTCGAAAGTGACTTGACATAAACATACATACATACATACAATGGACATTGAGCTTGATACACCAGATTGGAATTTAGTAGATGAAAACTGTGCAGAAACCCTTTGTGTGTGTTTGTTCATGCATGTCTGCAGTTTGTTTATTGGTGTAAACTGCCGTTGCATCCTTTTATATCAGAAACAAACTGTGACTTAACATTTCAGTGAATAGAGTTTGATAAAATATCTGCGGCTGATAGGTATTTATTTTTTTTAGATTTTAGTTATTTCTGTGGTAAAATAAGCATTTTCATGCCTAAAAATTAATAAATTAATAAAAATAAATAGAGTACAGTACTGCACTGTACAACACATTAATTAAAATATTTCAAAAGAAAATATGTAGTGTACCGTAGATGAATAAACAAAGAATTGCAGATACTGTATGGAAAGCAGAACTTGGGAGGTGGGTGTATGATGTTGTTTTGCATGGTTGTGTGGTATGTAGCTTGCTTACCAATCACATGGTTCTGGGTTCAGTCCCACTGCGTGACACCTTGGGCAAGTGTTTTCTACTATAGCCTCGAGCCGACCAATGCCTTGTAAGTGGATTTGGTAGACGGAACTGAAAGAAGCCCGTCGTATATATATGTATGTATATATACATATGTATGTGCGTTAGTATATGTTTATGTGTCTGTGTTCGTCCCCCCAGCATCACTTGACAATCAATGCTGGTGTGTTTACGTCCCCCGTAACTTAGCGGTTCAGCAAAAGAGACCGATAGAATAAGTACTAGGCTTACATAGAATAAGTCTCGGGGTCGATTTGCTCAACTAAAGGCGGTGCTCCAGCATGGCCGCAGTCAAAATGACTGGAACAAGTAAAAGAATACAGTACTGTTTCTACTTCGTGGATTTTAATCTATAACGGGGGGTGGGGGTCGGAACGTAACACCTGAGATAGTCAAGGGATTACTATAAATAAATAAATAAATTAATAAAGTATTAGCATTGATTTATTTAACTACCCCTTTGTAGACAGTGCCCCAGCTTAGCCATAGTCCAACGACTGAAAGAAGTCAAAGATAAAAGACCCAGAAATAGATACTTGTGATAATATTTGTGATAATAGATGATGTGATAATTCTATGCTGTGTCTTTTACACTTTATAATGTTTCATGTTTCAGGCTTGTATTCTAATGAACAATATCCAACAACTAAGAGTCCAACTAGAGAAAGTATTTGAGTCAATGGGCGGAGAGAAGGTAAGGACCAAATTTGTGAATGTTTAATGCCCCACACCCATCTGTTTTTCCTTCCAATATAAAAATCAATTTAATAATTCAATGTCTTAATGTTATGGTATTCTGTTGTCGCTCTGCAAAGTGGTTGGCATCCACCTGTAAAAAAGCCCTGTCAAAAGCTGATGTTGGGGTTTATCACAACCCTGTGGCTCACCGGATCCTGTTAAATTGTCTGAGCCAGGCCAGTATGGAAAACAAACAATAGATGATTATGATGATGGTAGTGGCGATGGCAGCGGCGGCAATGTTGATGATAGTGTTGGCAGTGATGATGATGATTTTTGGTGAAATAATCTGCCTTTGTTTTGATTAACTTTCAAAATAACGAAAAATTTAGAAAAGTAATTTTGCCAATATTTAGTTGCTGCTTAGAGCATGAATTAGCAAGACATTTTGATGCCGGGTTTTAATTTAGTTCTCTTTAAATTTTTCATTAACATATTTCTGCTGGAAATACACTGCCTCTCTTCCAATAAATTTTGAAGCTAATGAAGAATTTACTAAAGTAACCTTGACATCATTGAAATGGTATTTTTCAGAACATAAATTAGCATAGAATTTTACCAGAAGGTTTTAATTTAGATCACATATACACTTTTGTTGCCATATCTCTATTGAAATACTCCATTTCATTTCAATTAATTTCAAAAATAATGAAGAGTTTAGTAAAATAATCTTACCATTATTGAGCTGGTGTTTAGAACATAAATTAGCATGGAACTTGGCTGGAAGGCTTTAATTTAGATCACATTAAAGTTGCAAGCTTGAATCACAGAGCCAGAGGTGGTCTCAGGCACGTTGGTATCAAAAAGGTTGAACTTCATTTATCTTTGTTAGCAATATCTTCTTAAGAATTTTCATTTTCTCGGTTCGTTTATTGAAATTATCTTCGTTAATTACCGACCAGTTAATTTTGAAATATATAACGCTCCATGCTTAACTGACTGTTATTGCTATTGTTTTTGTTATTGATATTGCTCCTGGATAAGCTCTGATTAAACAAACCTGTGTTCAAAGGCAGTCCAGCCATGGCCATCCAATTTTATTTTCAGACAGTGTTTTTAGAGCTAATAATCCCCCTTATATATATATATTTTTTTTGTGCTGTGGCTTACACAGAAATTTGCTTGTCTGCCAAATTTTACCTTTCTTTTCAAAGTACATGTGCATCCATGCTAGAAACCTTCAATCTAAGAAAATTTGTCTTCATCTTGAAAACCTTGTATGCAGGACCAGATTAAGACCCATAACAGACCCAAAACACTTAAAAGATTTTGGTGCCTTCATATATGTGTAATTCATAATATATTCATAATATAAACAATAATAAACCATAAAACCAATTTTTATTTTTCAAAATGAAACAAAACTAACAATATACTTCCACTTTATTTATATTTAAAAAGTTTCCTCTTTTTTTGTTTTATTGCCAAGTCCTACATTAGATCTTCACTTTGTTGTTGTTTGTTCCTTCTCAAGCCATGCCTGGCTCATAAGGGCCGGTTTCCTGGTTTCCTTGGCGTATATGTTCCCCACCTAGATGGGACGCCGGTCCGTCACAAGTGAGCTGCAAGATACAGGAGGAAAGAGTGAGAGAAAGTTGTGGCAAAAGAGTCAGCAGAAGTTCGCCATTACCTTCTGCCAGAGCCGCGTGGAGCTTAGGTGTTTCGCTCATAAACACACATATCGCCCAGTCTGAGATTCGAACCCGCGGTCCCTTGACTGCGAGTCCGCTGCTCTAACCACTAGGCCATGTGCCTCCACTAAGATCCTCACTTTGACACCATGAAGACTTCAAAATTATATTTCCAACCATATAAACCACTTTGAAAATTATTTTGACAAGTTTCAATTAATTTCTTTTGTACTGTAAACCATTTACCATTTCTGTGCCACAACCACCCCCACCCCCACCCCCATCCTTCTCTTGGTGCCCTAAGCACCTGCTTATTTGCTTTATGGTTAACCCAACACTGCTTGTGCACACACATTTTTTTTTGTGCACTAGTTGAAAAACATGTACATTCTTGCACAAGTGCAGAGCTTAAAGGGAACATTGTTTAGAACCCTATTTACTAACAATACCCATCTCTTAATAGTAGGGTATAATATACACAAATATATACATATATATATATATATGCCGGTGGCACGTAAAAACACCCACTACACTCTCGGAGTGGTTGGCGTTAGGAAGGGCATCCAGCTATATAAACTCTGCCAGATCAGATTGGAGTCTGGTTCGCCAGACCTCAGTCAAATCATCCAACCCATGGAAAGCGGACGTTAAATGATGATGATGAATGTGAGTGAGTTTTGACTGGTATTTCTAGCACATAGAAGTTACCTAGTTGGCTCATTAATGATTATGTACATGTAAGAGAATTTGGGTTTCATGACAATTAACATTAACCCTTTGCCTGTCTTGTGTGTTGTATGTGACCCACAGGATGTATTTCTCTAATGTGCTTACATTATATATGATATACATCCCCAATTTTTTTCAACCACCAGAGAAACTTTGAACCTATGAAAAGAAAACTTTCAGAATGTATGAAACAAGGGCTAACTTAAAAGTCTGAAAACAAGGGTAGACATTTAGGACAAACTTGAGATCTTTTTGGTTTGAATGGCAGTTTTTTTTTAGCAGTGTCGTATGAAATTGTCACCCATAATTATGACCCTAGAATCGATCTGTTGCATTTCAATCTCTTTTACGGTTAGGGTTAGTTAGTGTAAGGGTGGGGGGAAGGGTATCTTTTTTTTCTTCACAAATGTAAATAAACCCAATCTGTTTCTTAAACGAGGGACATATTCATATGGCACAGAATGCTTTTCACCTCAATAGACGTCATTGATTGGTTGAAATTGCAGAAATTGAAGAAAAAAAACAACAAATATCTTACAAACTATAGAATTTTCTCTATAAAGCCAAGAGAAAAAGATGTTTTATAAACACATTCTACCAGTATAGGAAGTTTTAAATTTTTTAGTTACCAAGAAATTATGTTAAAAACTGCCGTTCAAGCGGATAAGATCCCAAACTTGTGAAAATGCTTTGGACTAGCAAATGGTTAATAAATCTGAGGCAATCATTTTAAAATTTTAATTACTCTTGCTAAAAGAAAAGAGATTGGTCTGTATAATATACCTGTTCATAGATCCTCCTAGCTTGAACATAGTATTTATTTCGAACAAAGTTATCTACAGGCGCAGGAGTGGCTGTGTGATAAGTAGCTTGCGTACCAGCCACATGGTTCCAAGTTCAGTCCCACTGTGTGGCATCTTGGGCAAATGTCTTCTACTATAGCCTTGGGCCGACCAAAGCCTTGTGAGTGGATTTGGTAAATGGAAACTGAAAGAAGCCCGTCATATATATATGTATATATATGTATGTGTGTATCTGTGTTTGCCCCCCCCCCCCCCAACATCGCTTGGTGTGTTTACGTCCCCGTAACTTAGCTGTTCGGCAAAAGAGACGATAGAATAAGTACTGGGCTTAGAAAGAATAAGTCCTGGAGTCGATTTGCTCGACTAAAGGTGGTGCTCCAGCATAGCTGCAGTCAAATGACTGAAACAAGTAAAAGAGTACATTTAATAAAATCTCATAGATTCGGAAAGAATACATGTAGGGCAAACAAGGATACTGACAGTTCAAGCAGAGCGTTAGGCCAATTACTTCTCCATGCCATAAAAACTTATCCAAACTTGCAAATTTCATTGGGAAAATTTTTGCTGACACAAACCAAACAATAGTTTATTTGGAGTTTGGTTTTGTATATCTTTGCTATTTGCATTTAGGGTTTGGCATAAGCTGAGCCTGTCATTTCACTACAAATAAAACTTCACTTGAAAAACATACATAAATATTTAAATTCTGTTCAAGTATTCTTTTCATGTCAGTGTGCTGGGTGGGGAGGGGGGAAGTAGATCTAAAGTTCACATTGGCATTTAATATTTCTATGGTCAGTTTATTTTTATTGATTAACTTCTGCAGGAAATTTCTTTTTCTCACTCATAGTTATTTTTTTTTTCCTCAAATTGTAGTTAATGACAGGATCATTAGCATGCCAGGCAAAATGCCAGGGTATATCAGCTGTCATTATGTTCTGAGTTCAAATTCTACCTTCGTCAACTTTGCCTTTCATCCTTTTAGGGTCAATAAAATAAGTACCAGTTGAGTACTGGGGTTGAATGTAATCATCTTGCCCCCTCCCCTGAATTTTCAGGCCTTGTGCCAACATTTGAAACCAATATATATATATATATATATATATATATATATATATATATATATATAAATATATATATATATATATATATATCATCATCATCATCGTCGTTTAACGTTCGCTTCCATGCTAGCGTGGGTTGGACGATTTGACTGAGGACTGGTGAACCAGATGGCTGCACCAGGCTCCAATCTGATCAGGCAGTGTTTCTACAGCTGGATGCCCTTCCTCATGCCAACCACTCCGAGAGTGTAGTGGGTGCTTTTACGTGCCACCAACACGAGGGCCAGTCAGGTGGTACTGGCAATGGCCACGCTCAAATGGTGTCTTTTACATTCCACCTGCACAGGAACCAGTCTAGCAGCACTGGCAACGACATATTATGTGCCAAATCTTAAATATTAAATTTTAGATTTGAATTTTAATGCACCTGAAGAAAACATTTTTTCATGATGGAATTGATTTGTTCATCAATAAATAATGCGTTAGAAACAGCTGTAGTGACCATTTGTCTTGTTATCATCACATCATCACAATTTAACATCTATTTCCTTACTGGCATGGGTTGGACAGTTTAACAGGAGCCAGCAAACTAGAAGACTATGGCAAGGGCCAGTGTCTGCTTTAGCATGGTGTCTGCAGCTGGGATACACTTCCTAACACCAATCACTTCACACAATGTACATGGTACTGTTTACATAGCTATAAATGTGTGTACACACACATACATACATACATACATATATACATCATCATTTAACCTCCGCTTTCCATGCTAGCATGGGATGGACGATTTGATTGAGGTCTGGCAAACCAGACTCCAATCTGATCTGGCAGAGTTTCTACAGCTGGATGCCCTTCCTAACGCCAACATCTCCGAGAGTGTAGTGGGTGCTTTTATGTGCCACCGGCACGAGGGCCGGTTTGGTGGTACTGGCAGCGGCCACGCCCAAATGGTGCTTTTTACGTGCCACATGCACAGGAGCCGGTCCAGCAGCACTGGTGATGACCTCGCTCGGATATTTTACATGCCACCAGCACAAGTGCTAGTAAGGCGACATATATACATAGATATATACATATATATATATATATATATATATATATAATATATATATATAATCTTGTGATAGTGTGTGGCCTACTGTGTCAGGCCCATGACCATATGTTCATGGGTTCAATTCCTGTGCCAGGCAGCACATTGTATCCTTGAGCAAGGCATTTCATTACGCATTGCTCAAGTCTATTTAGCTGTAAATTAGTGCCACCATCTGCCTACTAGTGCAACTGTCTATCCCTCTCATTGTTACATATTGGATTGTTCCACTAGACCAAGGGTAGGAAGGCCTAGAACAATGGTTTGCAACCACCTTTTGCCTAAGGACCCCTTTGATTCCTGTTTTACCAGGATGGGACCCCATAACCATTTGATACTTTAAAAAATCTCATAGTTTTATAATTAACCCTTTCGTTACCAACCTGGCTGAAACCGGCTCTGGCTCTGTAGTACAAATGTCTTGTTTTCATAAATTTTGAATTAAAATCTTCCAGCAAACCTTAGTCACAATTTATGTTCCTAACACTAGCTTAATGATAACCAAGTTATTTTACTAAATTCTTTGTTACATCTAAAATAATTGAAAGAAACACAGAGCATCTCAACAGAAATATGGTAACGAAAGGGTTAAATACTATTTTAAAGAATTAATACAATTTTAAAAAATTGTTGAAATATTTTTTGTCTTTTAGAAATATAATCAATTTATCGCTCATAAATTTTTGCAATAAAATCTTATATGGACTCCCCTAGGGGTCATGTGGACCCTGGTCAAGAACCGCTGGCCCAGAATGTGTTTTTGCCTTCATAAAAACTACACAGATACTCAAATACAATTAGTGAAAACATGGTACATGCTACCAAGCGATATTCACTTGTGAGTGATGGTCATGGCGAGATTTTTATGCAGTGGCGAGTGGGTTGCTCTGGAGCATTTTTATTGTAGATTTGATAGTTTTTAGAATCGGGATTTGTTCTTGTACAACATAAATGTTTCATCTTCGTATTCTGCTATTTCGGCCAACTGTTTTGTTTTTGCCCTGATTGCACCGAAATAGTAATTAATCTTGATTGCAGAAATTCTATTGAATGCTTACTTCTTGTAGATTTAAAAGTTTTTAGCATCAAACTTTGTCGTCATGCAAGATTAATGTTTCTTCTGTGTGACATAGAACTACTTCTGTGACTGTTAAAATGTAATCAAAGATTGGATGCAATTCAATGCATTTATTTAATCCGATTAAATATTTGACATACTGTTTCAATTTAAAAACAACATTCATTCAGAATGAGATATCCGTACTGAGTTGAGTACACTTTTGAATAAATACCATTTGTGGTACCTACTCATGAAATTAATTCGTAAGTGGCAGGAGTCTTGTGACCTTTATGTAATTCTTGGACTAAATCAGTCTAATGCAATGTGTGACCATGATGGAGCTTTGGATTACAGGTTCAGCCTATCTGCCTGGCTTTGGAATAGCTTCTGACAAGCTGATTTCATTCCCAACACTGGAACTGCCCATTGACCTATTTCTTTACTACCCACAAGGGGCTAAACACAGAAGGGATAAACAAGGAGAGACAAACGGATTAAGTCGATTACATCAACCCCAGTCGTAACTGGTACTTATTTAATCAACCCCGAAAGGATGAAAGGCAAAGTCGACCTCGGCGAAATTTGAACCCAGAATGTAACAGCAGACGAAATACCATTGAGCATTTCGCCCAGTGTGCTAATGATTCTACTAGCTCGCTGCCCATAGACCTGTGTATGTATGTATATGCATGCCTCTAGGTGTCTGTGTATAGTGTGTATGTATGAACACACACACACACACACACACACACATATATATATATATATATGTATATATAAAACGGACATTAAGAGATGATGTGTGTGTATGTGCGTGTGTGTGTTTGTGTATAGATATATATATATATATATTATATATATATATATATATATATATATATAATAGAGAGAGAGAGAGATACAGAACAGGCAGACAGATAGATAGATGTATATGTATGTTGGAAGACAACTTGTGAACTTGTGCCATAGCATATGAACTTAGCCCAATTTATAATTTCACAAAAGGTTTATTTAAAATGGACAAAATCCTTCCATCCAGCTGACCACCCATCTTCATATCCAACAATTCCTACAAGGCTCATAAGCACACATTCCTCAGACATATCCTGAGAGGGCCCTATCAGAAGTCATCATCAGCAAATGTTCTGGCCAGATCTCCAAGCAAGATCCAACCAAAGCTACAAATACTATCCAACCATTTCCCTTGTCACTTACTCCAAATTTTTCTGCTGGCTGTCCTTGCCTGAAAAATCTGCCTTTCATGCTAAAGCTGTGACTGCTGAATGCAGAAAAGTATTGGCTCAACCTGGAGCATCTCCCTGTTCAATTACCTAGGGTAATTTTCACAAATAACAAAGGGATAGAGTGAAATTCTTAAATCGGTAAAATATTGGGTGGAATTATGCTTTAACCATGCCATATATTATCCCTGGTAACTTCTTTTTATTTTTTAGAATTTTCAGAAAAGTTTTGCAAATTTGTGTTCGAAATTATGCAAAAGCCCACCCCCAGAATTTCTTGATGCATAATTTAAGGGCTATTTAGCCATTAATTTTAGCACATCTCACAACTACCTCATACCCTCCTTGTTTGTTTGTCAGTCTGACATATTGATGCTTTTCAGTATCTTTCTTCCCAGAAACACATTTAATGATCCTTTACTGGGATTTAAGCCAAAAATTCGGACTGTCCATATTTTAAACTGTGATTTTTTAAAAAAAATTTGAAAAATCCAAAAGTGAAATTTTTCTAAAAATCTTATAAAATTAAAAAATTTTTTTTCATAGTCGTGTGCACTCTTATGTGTAGAATACAAACTTCACTAAAATTTTCTGAAAATTCCAAAAAATATGAGAGATTATATGGCCTTCTTGAAGCAGAATTCTGTCAAATATTGTTGTTTTAATGAATGAATGTTTATGTAGAATTTTGAAATTGGCATTTAATATTTAATGTCTTACGTGAGTATTTTGATTTTGTTTACGAAAATCCCTTTATAAGATTTTCATCTCTCGTTCTGTCAGTATTGCTCCATCGGTTGTTTTGCTTTATCCTTGTTGCAGTTGGACACAGAAGCAGCAGACATTCTCAAAGAGCTCCAGCAGAAACTCAATGGAGTGCTGGACGAATTAGCACAAATTTTTGCAAAGAGGTAAATCCTGTTAACATTTCATACACTTGCTTTTTTTACTCAAGTTTTGTTGGTTAGTAAACATATAACAAAAGTGGAGAGCTGCTGGACTGAGGCAATTTGGCGCAGCCAACAGGGATGTTCAGCCTGTTTTGATGGCAGTACTTTTTAGCACTGGATGCAAACACACACACACACACACACATAGACATGCACTCACAAACACAGTTACACAGTTACAGGGACACTCTAACTTATACTGCTTTGTAATTGTTTACTATGTGGATTGTGAAGGCCTATGGTTCAGTGGTTAGAGTGTCGGGCTCACAGTCTTGAGATAGTGAGTTCGATTCCCAGACGGGGCTGTGTGTTGTGTTCTTGAGCAAGACACTTTATTTCACATTGCTCCAGTTCACTGACCTGTAGAAATGAGTTGCAACCTCACTGGTGCCAAGCTGTATCAGCCTTTGCCTTTCCCTTGAATAACATTAGTGGCATGGAAGAAGGGGGAGGCTGGTATGCATGAGCGACTGTTGGTCTTCCATAAACAATCTTGCCCAAATTTCTACCTTGGAAGATGACTTTCTAGGTGCAATCCCTTGGTCTTTCATGACCGAAGGGAGTTTTTACCCTTCTATTTATGTGGACTGATAGCTGGATTCTGTAAGAGGAGCTTTCTATAATAGCCATATTTTGTGTGTACTCTTAGATGCACAAATGCTACTCTTGAGTTCAAAGTGTTACATAGATTATCATCATCCAAACATTTGATCTTTGTAACATAATATAATAAAGTGCTTCCCTGATGATCTGTTCTGGTTAAGCATCCAAATGCACTCAGAACATCCAGTGCAGAGGTTTCAAATAGTCATGAGGGTGAAACATGTGTAGGAAAAAAATGATATAAATTTGTGTTCAGCATATTTTCTCGTATATATATATATATATATATATAAAATATTAGAAAAAAAAATCACCTTTTATCAATTCAATTTGAATAATTAAATTACACCATCTAGAAAATTACATATAATAGAAAAGTTAAAATTAAAATGACAATAAAAAGTAAAGATTAAGTAAATTACAAAAATAATAAAAATGTATATAATAGGTAGAAAAACTAATATTTTTTATATATTTATTATATTGTGTGGAATTTGATTTAGTATTTCTAAATTGAATTCTTTTTTTTGTAAGTTTGGATTTTATTCCCTCAAATAATAATTATATATATATATATATATATATATATTTATTTATATATTAATATTTAATTTTATTTATATTTCAGTTTGCAACCACAAATACAGCAAAGTATTCAGGAATTGGGGAAGTTGTTGTCGAATGTCAAAGGCACTGGACAGGTCTCCCTAGCGCAGCCTAGCCAAAGAAGCAATATCCAAGGAGAATCCGATATGATTCTCAGACCCCTCATGGATCTACTTGACGGGAGGTACCTATTCTTTTTGTTTCTTTACTTACCCGTGTACCTTAAGATGTTTTTACTATTGTTGTTTCTTTCAAAGTGTGTGTATGTATACTTGTGTATTTATATATGTGTGTGTGTTTGTGTAAGTGTATGTATATATATATACAAATTATTATAATTATAAACATAATTATAATTAGGGCTTAACAAAATTGCTTCAACCACATACTGAAATTTAGAAATAGGAGTCAAATACTATTCCACTACCATAAGATATTTCCCAGACAGCAGGGAGATATCTTATGGTAATAGAATAGTATTTAACTGCTATTTCTAAATTTTGGTAAATGGTGAAGCAATTTTGCTAAGCCCTAATTATAATCATGTTTAGAATTATAATAATTTTTATAAAGTGTGCCGATAAAGGTTCTTTTAACAAACCGAACTACTTGGTAAGATTATTAATTACAAAGCGATTAATTAATCTCCAAGAGGATAAGGAGATAAACTATATATATATATGAAAAAACAAGTCAAAATAGAAAATGCTAAAATAATTTTATAAAGAACATTTCAGTTCCGGTTTCGGTCATTTTGAGACCTTTTCAACTGTAACGATTAAATAATTCACAACGGCCTCGAACACACAAGTGCAAACAAGGGAGACAGAGAAAGGCAGAATGCCACTTATATTTGAACACTATACAAATATTCCTTTAAAAAAACTTTCCTTTTAATTTTTCCAAATTTAATTATTTAATCGTTACAGTTGAAAAGGTCTCAAAATGACCGAAACCGGTACTGAAATGTTCTTTATAAAATTATTTTAGCATTTTCTATTTTGACTTGTTTTTTCATATATATCAACTCGTGTGTTCCTTTTCACCCTTATACATATATATATATATATATACATATATATATATACCGGAGTAAACACATAAATGTGAAACAAGGTGGGAAAAAAAGAGTACTCAAATACCAGTGGTAGAGTAATATGCTTTATTTAAAGCAGCAGAAAATTCTACAAAACCTGTTACTCTGAGTTACACGTTGCCGTTCATTGGACAGTTTTTACTAGAAAAAAACTGTCCGATGAACGGCAACGTGAAACTCAGAGTAACAGGTTTTGTAGAATTTTCTGCTGCTTTAAATAAAGTATATATATATAGTATTATTATTATTATTGATTATATATACATATGTAACAAAGGTAAATAATGATATATTAAATATTCAAGATAAATTCTTGATGTATTAAACTTAACTCTGCATTTAGAGAAGGTAGGACAATCACTTGGAGGCAGCGGAGACCAGCATCAAGTAAAAAGGGGAGATAATCTCTGGAATCAAGAATTCTAAAAGAAATTGACATACCTTTAAAGAAAAGATAGCCCGATTGTCTGGAGACAAGTAGACAACTATGGACATGTTTCTGCAGCGATAGGTGTCATCTGCAGAGAATTGCCCCACAGCTGAACAAGGCACTTAGACATACTCAAAAAAGAAAAGAGCACATTTCTGGTCTGAGGAAATTAGCATAAAGGAAATGAAAACGAGCAAAGGGAAATAACTCAAAGCAGCCAGCGATGTGTATTTGAACAACAAAGATGAATACTGATGTATTAAATAGCATAGAAATGAATATTTGATTCAGTGAAAATATATTTGCTTTTAAGGATGATAGCACAATGACTTGGTGGCAAATGAGACTAATAGGCACCTGTTAATATAAAGTAAAAGTTCTACTTTTATGAAATAATCCTAAATTATTCACATATTTCTGCCAGCTTTATTAATATTATTTATACAAATTAATTCTTCTTAATCAATTATAATCAATCCTTTCGTACTAAATTAAATAAAAAAGATAATTCAAAAGATAAAAACCAACCTGGTTTCCATCAGCAAATGCGACTAGCAAGCTCCCGTGCACTCAGCTGAAACTAATAACCAGTGACATCTAGTGCTTAACTCTGTGACACACTGACATCACATTTGGATGCGAAGGTGGTCTTGTGTTCTGACCCTAAATGCTTTGACAATCTAGATAAGTTTCTCCTTCATGTACATATCTACTCAAGGCAGCAGACTTTATATATATATATCATCACCTTCATTGTTTAATGTCTGCCTTCCATGCTGGCATGGGTTGGATGGTTTGACTGGAGCTGCCCAGGTAGGAGCCCGCACCAGACTTCTGTGTCTGTTTTGGCACAGCTTTTACAGCTGGATGCCCTTCCAAACACATTATATATATGTATATATATATATATATATATAATATATATATATATATACACAAGCCAAAGCCCCCCCTCCAATGGATAGTGCTGAGTTGTCAAACATTTAAACCAAATTTTCTCAAAACAACTTGTCCGACCGTCCCATAGGTCTCCCCTTTGAGAAACACTGATTTAACCTAAATTTGAGACACCAGCAAAAAAAGAAATAAAAATAGACTTTTTTCTATTCCGATAAAAACGATTTTACAAATGCATGTTTCCATGGCTTTATTGATCGCATTCTTACCTGGAATCAATTTTTGTAATTTTTTCAAGACTTATACACGCTCTGATACCGTCGGTATCTACACATCAAGGCATTACACACACATACACATAATTGTATGCTCGAGTTTGTGTGGTTTGAATGTGTGTGCATGTATTATGCTGATGTTTCCTTTGCAAATGATATAAACATTAGCAAGAAAACAAAGTACCTTAATTTATTTGTTCCACACTACATTACTGACACTCCCTTGCAGTGAACCAGTTTTTAACCCTTTGGGTGCATGTAACCAACACTGCTTTCATTCAAATGAATGAGTGAATAAATAAGAAAAAAAAACATGGCCTTCTCCTTGAAGAATTAATTGAAGAAGTATGGTCGAAGCTTCTAACTTTAGGTGCCATCTCACCAAGATATTCTCAAGGTAAAAAAAAAAGAAAAAAGAAAGAGAAACAAAGGAATGATTGATAGCACTTCTTTGAAAAGAAAAGGAAAGCTGTTAATAAATCCACGTTGAAATTAAAAAAAAATTTTTTAATCTTTATTTGTATTTCCGAAGCCATTGTTTTGATTATAAATCATGACATTTCCTGATGGATTTAATAATTTTTAAATACATGTGAAAATACAAGTCTTTCTCTTAACCCTATCACTGTCACTTAATGACGTTGTCTTGCTGTTTGTCAACATTGAAGCCGTATAATTACATTTTTCTATTTTTCTGTTTAGCTCGTTGAATTATCATTAATTATATTAAGAAATCAATATCGTTGCAAAGTTGTTTTTATGTTTTTTAATTTTGTTATCGATAATTTCAATTCTTGATTTGATATCATTGAATGTATATCCAGAAGCAAAATGATCTGTTTTCTTGCCGGCAAAAATAGAAAGGAAAAGATATAAGAATAGGATATAGTATGACATAGTAAATCATTATTTTTCATACAGTTTTTTAACAATTTTTCATTTTTATTCCTTTTCAAGTTTATCGATGTTCTCCCAAGCTTGTGAGAAGACGGTCTTAAAACGCTTACTGAAGGTAATACTTTCTTTTTTATTTACTTGAATTATATACACTTTTATTGTATCTTGTGAAGGTCATCATCATCATCATTTAACGTCCGTTTTCCATGCTAGCATGGATTGGACGGTTCGTCCGGGACCTGGAAAGCCAGAAGGTTGCACCAGGCCCCAGTCTGATCTGGCAGTGTTTCTACAGCTGGATGCCCTTCCTAACGCCAACCACTCCGTGAGTGTAGTGGGTGCTTTTTACGTGCCAGGCGAAGCTGGTAACGGCCACAATCAGATTGGTGCTTTTTACGTGCCACCGGCACAGAAGCCAGTCAAGGTGATGCTGGCATCGGCCACATTCAGATGGTGCTTTTTATGTGCCACCGGCATGGAAGCCAGTCAAGGCGGTGCTGGCATCGGCCACGTTCAGATGGTGCTTTTTACATGCTACCGTCACGGAAGCCAGTCAAGACGGCACTGGCATCAGCAACATTCAGATGGTGCTTTTTACGTGCCACCAGCATGGAAGCCAGTCAAGGCAGCACTGGCATCGGCCATGTTCAGATGGTGCTTTTTATGTGCCACCGGCACAGGGATCACATCTACTATTTCCATAATGCCAATAATGATGAACACACACACAAGTTCAGTTTCACTTCTTTATTAATCATCAATTGGTTGACTATTCAACCAGCTAACCAATTGACTGCTCAATTAACACATTTGGTTAACCACAGATGCTTCAAGTTAGTTTAAAGCTGACTTGGAGTAGAGAGTGCATACCATTGACAAGGTTGCTTGTGGCAATGCAGGAACTGTGACAAACACAACTGATTGGTTGATTAACCTAATGACAAATCAAGCAATCAATTAGTTCATTAAACAATTAACTAATGACCAAATAATAAAGAAGTGAAATATAACCAAAACTTCCTTGTGAAATGCAACAGGATTTGGAAGAATAGGGATAATATTTGAATGTTTATATGACATAGTTTGTTTCAGTCCTTAAACTGTGGCCATGCTGAATCAGAATTTGGGGTCACAATCAATCTTTCATTAGCTGATTACACAACCATGGCCACCACCCCTATGGATGAATTGCAGTTACTCTCTTCACAGAGCTTGATGATCCTCTCTGATGATCTAGAATTCTTCCACTCAGTACCAATGCAAGAAGCACCGTTGGCTCAGTTGAGCTCTTCCACTTCCTCTTCATAATCTGCCATGCTGCTTTTGTGGATTCCCATAACTTTTTCTTGCCATCCAATTCCATTATTATCAATTTGAAGTGGCTGCTTGAGTCTTGGTGAATATTCCATTAGCTGATCACACAACCATAGATGCTACCCCTATAGTTACATTGCAGTTACTCTCTTGATAAAACTTGGTAACCCTGATGTTGATCTAGGGTTCCTCTGCTCAGCATCAGTGTAAGGAGCACCATTGGCTCAGTTGAGCCCTTTCACTTCCTCTTCACAATCCACCATGCTGCTTTTGTGGATTCCCATGACTCTGTTACCAACCAGTTCCATTATGATTTGGAATTGGGAACTTTAATTATAATGAATCTTTCATTAGCTGATTATACAACCATGGCCACCACCCCTATGGATGCATTGCAGTTACTCTCTTCACAGAGCTTGATGATTCTCTCTGATGATCTAGAATTCTTCCACTCAGTACCAATGCAAGAAGCACTGTTGGCACAGTTGAGCTCTTCCACTTCCTCTTCATAATCCGCCATGCTGCTTTTGTGGATTCCCATAACTTTCTCTTGCCATCCAATTCCATTATTATCAATTTGAATTGGCTGCTTGAGTCTTGGTGAATATTCCATTAGCTGATCACACAACCATAGATGCTACCTCTATAGGTACATTGCAGTTATTCTCTTGATAAAACTTGGTGATCCTGACCATTGACCATCTAGGATTCCTCTGCTCAGCATCAGTGTAAGAAGCACCATTGGCTCAGTTGAGCTTTTCCGCTGCCTCTTCACAATCCACCCTGCTGCTTTGCAGATTGCTATGATTCTGTCACCATCCAATTCTGTTATTATGAATTTGAATTCGAAATACAGTTCTGTATTTAAGAGATAAGGAATTATGTACATTATTTACATTTGACGGATATTTGTCCTCATCTTGTGAGGTATACTTGCCATCTCAATATGGCTAACCACTAAGGGTGGATGTTACTGTAGCTTGTAGCCCCATGAAGAACATCGTCTCCAGCTGTAGCTTGTAGCCCCAGGAGAACATCGTCTCCTGGGGCTACAAGCTACAGTAACACCCACCCTTAGTGGTTAGCCATATTGAGATGGCAAGTATACCTCACATTGTCGTGCAGTTACTGTTTATACCTCATTCAGAGATTTATTATTGTCCTCATCGTGTTTGTTGTTAACACAACGTTTCAGCTGATATACCCTCCAGCCTTCATCAGGTGTCTTGGGGAAAGTTGAATCATAATGAATCTTTCATTAGCTGATTGCACAACCATGGACGTCACCCCCACTGGATGCATTGCATTTATTCTCTTGAATTTGGTGATCCTGACCATCTAGGATTCCTCTGCTCTGTGTCAATGTAAGAAGCACCATTGACTCACTTGAGCTCTTGTGCTACCTCATAACAATCCACCACACTGCAGTTCCATAACTTCATTGTGTTCCAAGCAGGGTAGCTCAATGGGGCTTATACCTTGCCAAAGAGCAGCCTGTAACTAGGTAGGGCTCAGGCATTGCTCCATGAGGTATTTTCAAAATACTCACATAAGCACAAGCATGACTGTGTGGTAAAAAACTAGCTTTCCAACCATATGGTTCTGGGTTCAGTCCCACTGCATGGCACCTTGGGCAAGTGTCTTCTACTATAGCTTTGGGCTGATCAAAGCCTTGTGAGTGGATTTGGTAGATGGAAATTGAAAGAAGCTTATCAGATGTATATATACATGTATATGCTTGTGTGTGTTTGTCCCCCCACCATCACCTGACAACTAATGCTAGTGTGGCTATGTCCCTGTAACTTAGCAGTTCGGCAAAAGAGACTGATAGAATCATTACTAGGCTTAAAAAAATAAATCCTGAGGTCAGTTTGTTCAGCTAAAACCCCT
>NC_043018.1:26535263-26540263 GCF_006345805.1 Octopus sinensis
TCATTTTGTTTTTGTCGCATCTCTTTCTCATCTTATTGAGTTTATTTAATTGTATACTCTCTTTTCACAGATTTTTTTGGTTTTATTATTAACACTTTTGATATAAAAAAAAAACTGTGTATGTGTGTTTATGTATATATCATTGTGGAAAAAGAGATGCCTGGCTTGAAAAATTAGGTAAGGGTTAGCATCCAGCTGTAAAGAAGCATCGCCCCAATTATACATTCATCTAACCCATGCTATCATGGAGAAAAGGATGTAAAAACAAGCTAACATGTATATGCTGTTCTAATACTGAAGTCACATGTAAAATGCACCCAGCATGCTTTGTTAAGTGGTTGGTGTGTTTTTCTCCCCGTAACTTAGTGGTTTGGCCAAAGAGACCGATAGAGTAAGTACCAGGCTTAAAAAAAAGAATAAGTACCAGCGCCAATTCACTCAACTAGAATCCTTTGAGGTGTTGCCCCAGCATGGCCACGGTCTAGTGACTGAAACAAATAAAAGGTCTCATGTCATGAAAATTTGGTAAAGCTTTTTCATCTCATTGGTAAAACTAAAAACAAATCCAATACGAATGTCCATTTGAAGAACCAATTTCAATTGTTTTAATAAGTTACTGACTAAGCTCCATACTCAAACCTTTATACAATTGCTCTGTTTTGATATATCTCGCTCCCCACCACCACCATAACCACTATACAAAAATTATTCATGGCAACTTAAAATATCCATTGTCCAGTTTCCATCTTACATTTTTTAAATTCTTGTGAGAGGGAATCATCCTTTTATACAAAAATGCTAATATATTTCTGTGAAATTCATAACTTAACTGAGAGACCTGCTTGGGGTGGATGCAGATGGCTTCAAAATAAAGCTGGACCTCTTCCTGTCAGGTGTCCCGGATGAACCAACTTCACAGCAGGAGGTGCAGATGAGGGCAGCTGCATCAAACTCTCTCATGCACCAAATGTCAAATTGCTAAAAAGCATTCGTGAAGTAAAATCATGTAGCAACACTGAATGGATGTGCCCCAGCATGGCCACAGCTCGTGAGCTGAAACTAGATGAAATGAAAAAAAAAATGAAAAAATAACATTTGATGAATTCATCTATGCCTTCAGTTATATTTCTTCCTGTTATATTTCTTAGAATTTTGAGGTTCTTTTTCTGGGAAGATTTTTTTTAAGGCTGCAGTATAAATATATGCATATAACTATATGGCTTAGTGGTTGAGACGGTGCACTCAATACTGATTGTGAGATCATGGTTTCAATACCCAGCCCAGGCATTGTGTAGTGTTCTTGAGCAAAACACTCCATTTCACACTGCACTGCAATCATTTCATCATCTGACACGTGGCGCGTCATGTACCTGCACAGGTAATGTGGATTTGATGGAGGAAATGAGCTCATGTGAACACGAAGATTTGATCACAATAAACAAATCATCTGTGGGGTTGTTCAGCTAGGAATTCCAGAACTCCCATGTGTTGTCCAACAACAGGAGAGTCCATTATATATATACATATGTATAATTATAATTTTTTCTCTGTCTGAAAATTTTCTAATAGGAAATTCCTTACATATTTATCTAACATGTAAATCTTCATACTTCCTATTAGCAAATGAAACAAGTATAATGATGAATAAATAGGACCCAAAAATTTCCATTTTTTGTTGTGTTGTACAATAACTCTGCCAAATATTTCAGTAATTCTCAATTTTAATATGTTTTTTGACTAACATACAGCAGCAACTGTGACCACATATTGGATAGTGATAATGAAATAAGCAGATATGCTTGAAGAGGAAACAGCTGAGATTTACCCAACTATATATATATATATATATATATATATATATATATATATATAAAATATAAAAGAGTGAAAAAACTACAGAAGGCTTGTTTTGTAAGGTTAAAGAATATATTTAAGTTGTTATGTTAGAAAAATGTTATAAAATTTGCGTATAGTAATATACAAAATTTTATAACATTTTTCTAACATAACAACTTAAATATATTATTTAACCTTATAAAACAAGCCTTCTGTAGTTTTTTCATTCCTTTATATTTTTTATACATCCAACCATGTGCTTTCACATACCAACTTTCTCACTTATATATATATATAATATATATATATAATCTATATAATTTATATATTGTTAATCTAAGATATAACTATGCCACTTCATACCTTGGTTCCAATATTCACGTTTTGCCAGTAAATTATGAGGGAGCGCTGATAAGTTGCTGGTTTTGAGTAAAAAAAAATGCAGGAGGATCTCCCCTCTCAGATTCATGCACTTATTGCAGCAGTCCTTCAGATTTTCTAAGCCCTGTAAAAAATCTTGGAATTTTGGGCCTCTAACCAGGCCTTCCATGATACCCATAAAGCCAGGAACTTTTCAGCACCCCCTCATATAAAGCAAGGTTTATTGATCAAATGTATGTATGTTTGTTTATATTCTGGATACGTGTGCATGTGTATGTGTGTGCCCATTGACATGTACCTGTATATGTCAGTATAATGTAGATGTATGGGCACAGCTCTGTGATTAACAAGTTTGTTTTCCAACCATATGATTTCAGGTTCAATCCCATTGCATGGCACCTTAGGCAAGACAGCCTAAGATTTAAATAAGATTTATCTCTTATTGTAAATCTCATGTGTCTAAAATCATGATTAAGTTTTGTTTCCATTTAGTTTCTCTTTTTTTTTCATTTTTTTCTTCTTTTTAAATCACATTTGCTTAGTTCTCACAACATTTTATCTTCAGGATAATTTGGCTAGTCGAGGCTTCCAGATCCAGCCTATTGCTCAGCTGTCAAACCAGCTGTCCAGTCAACCAGCGTTCTCCTCTGCTCAGGTCAGTTAGAGGGAGATTTCTTGGATGCAGTGTGCAGTGTTGTGCATCTGCATCCAAGGCGACTGTCTAACTTAATAACTATGAGGGGTGACACAGCATACAGCTTCTATCTGTCCTCACTGTTTTTATTTTCTTCCGTTCCGTCTGTGCAGTCAGTCTATGCAGCATAGTAGGCAGATGTGGTTATTTTGTTTCATTTTTGTTGTTGTTATGTGGATATTATACATATACATGTCTCTTTCTCTCTTCCTCTCCTTCCTTCTCTTCTCTCTCTCCTTCCTTCTTCTCTCTTTATGTGTGTATGTATATGTATATATATATAATATATATAAAATACAAAATGGGACAAGACTGCAGAACATATATATATATATAATATATATATATATATATATAATATATATATATAATCTATATAATTTATATATTGTTAATCTAAGATATAACTATGCCACTTCATACCTTGGTTCCAATATTCACGTTTTGCCAGTAAATTATGAGGGAGCGCTGATAAGTTGCTGGTTTTGAGTAAAAAAAAATGCAGGAGGATCTCCCCTCTCAGATTCATGCACTTATTGCAGCAGTCCTTCAGATTTTCTAAGCCCTGTAAAAAATCTTGGAATTTTGGGCCTCTAACCAGGCCTTCCATGATACCCATAAAGCCAGGAACTTTTCAGCACCCCCTCATATAAAGCAAGGTTTATTGATCAAATGTATGTATGTTTGTTTATATTCTGGATACGTGTGCATGTGTATGTGTGTGCCCATTGACATGTACCTGTATATGTCAGTATAAATGTAGATGTATGGGCACAGCTCTGTGATTAACAAGTTTGTTTTCCAACCATATGATTTCAGGTTCAATCCCATTGCATGGCACCTTAGGCAAGACAGCCTAAGATTTAAATAAGATTTATCTCTTATTGTAAATCTCATGTGTCTAAAATCATGATTAAGTTTTGTTTCCATTTAGTTTCTCTTTTTTTTTCATTTTTTTCTTCTTTTTAAATCACATTTGCTTAGTTCTCACAACATTTTATCTTCAGGATAATTTGGCTAGTCGAGGCTTCCAGATCCAGCCTATTGCTCAGCTGTCAAACCAGCTGTCCAGTCAACCAGCGTTCTCCTCTGCTCAGGTCAGTTAGAGGGAGATTTCTTGGATGCAGTGTGCAGTGTTGTGCATCTGCATCCAAGGCGACTGTCTAACTTAATAACTATGAGGGGTGACACAGCATACAGCTTCTATCTGTCCTCACTGTTTTTATTTTCTTCCGTTCCGTCTGTGCAGTCAGTCTATGCAGCATAGTAGGCAGATGTGGTTATTTTGTTTCATTTTTGTTGTTGTTATGTGGATATTATACATATACATGTCTCTTTCTCTCTTCCTCTCCTTCCTTCTCTTCTCTCTCTCCTTCCTTCTTCTCTCTTTATGTGTGTATGTATATGTATATATAAATATATATATAAAATACAAAATGGGACAAGACTGCAGAACATATATATATATATATATATATATATATATACACACATATATATATACATATATACACACATATATATATACATATACACATATATATTCATACATATATCTATATATTCATACATACATATATATATATATGCAATATATGCATATATATATGTGTGTATATATATACATATATATTTACATATATGTGTATATATATATATATTTATATATATATATATGTATGTATCTATTTACCTATCTTTCTATCTATCTATCTATCAAGATATATGTATATGTATATATATATATATATATATGTATATATATATATATATATATATATATATATATATATGAATTTAAGTGAGTATATAATACATGAATTTATTGTTTTGTTCATTGTGTGTTTTTATTATGTCATGCCATGGATTCTGACTTTTTAAAAATCTTAATTAAGATCCTTAAAAAAAGTTAATTATTGATATTAAACCATTACAAATTGCTCATTTATTGATTTAGTGTGTGTGTACATCATCATCATCCTCATATGTGTACATATATAATGCACACGCACACACACACATATATGTGTACTTTTTTAATCTAAGATCCAGGAGGTCAAAAATCCAAAGGGCCAAATTGTGGAGGGAA
>NC_043018.1:26545263-26585263 GCF_006345805.1 Octopus sinensis
TTTCCAAATGAATTCCAAAGCATGACCAATGGAGACTATGCAGATTATCCAACCAACCCATTCTAGGTCTATCCTTATGTCTCAGCTTGAGAAATCCATCTTATGTTTCTTCCTTGAGACATTCTAATCACATGTCCATGGCACCAGATCTGTAACTTCACAATTAGTCTCTGCAAATCGCTTTGCTTTTTTCGGCTTATTTCTTTGTTACTGTGATCACTGACAAAAATTTAATGACTCATTATAATTAACAATTACTGTAGATTTCATTGATCGACTGGTTTTGTTTTTTGTGCTGTTTTTTCCTCACTAATTTTTCTAGAATAACATTAACTGTAGCATCTCTTATTATTATTATTATTTTCCCCAGGATATTTCCAAAGAGATAGAGAAGAATCTAACACCAAAGCAGTGTGCGGCGCTTGACTTGGCCCTGGATACAATAAAGAACTATTTCCATGCTGGCGGCCAAGGACTTAAGAAAGCCTTCCTGGACAAAAGTGCTGAACTTCAATCATTACGCTATGCACTTTCATTATACACTCAAACAACTGATACACTCATTAAAACATTCGTTAATACCGAAACACAACAAGGTATGGTCATTAGTATCATTATTTTGTGTGTGCATTTGTAATGTGTCTTCTACTATAGCCTCGAGCCAACCAAAGCCTTGTGAGTGGATTTGGTAGACGGAAACTGAAAGAAGCCTGTCATATATATATATATATATATATATTATATATATATATATATATATATATATATATATGTATGTATGTATGTGTGTGTGTATATGTTTGTATGTCTGTGTTTGTCCCCTTCCCCAACATCGATTGACAACCGATGCTGGTGTGTTTACATCCCCGTAACTTAGCGGTTCACCAAAAGGCACCGACAGAGAAAGTACTAGGCTTACAAAGAATAAGTCCTGGGATCAATGTGCTCAACTAAAGGCGGTGCTCCAGCATGGTCACAGTCAAATGACTGAAACAAGTAAATGAGTAAAAAGAAAGTAACAGTATATATATATATATATATGCACTTGCATTTTTTATGTATGTAAAAAGTGAGGAGTGTATATATTTGTGATGTGTATGTGTATATATACCATGTTACTTGCAAGCAATTTGGTGACTTCATTTGTTCTGGTGCCATGACAAAATAAAAGCACTAACTACATTCTATAAAGTGGTTGGCATTAGGAAAGGCATCCTGCCATAGAAACCATGTCAAAGAAACATCAAATGATTCTGATAATATATGTATGAGCCGGCCAGGTAGAAGAGTGCACCAGGGTACTGTGTCTGTTTCGGCATGGTTTTTACAGCTGGATGCCCTTAATAATACCAACCACCCTGCAGAGAGGACTGAGTGCTTTTTTACACACCACCGGCACAGGTGAGGTCAGTTTTGGCATGGATTTTACTGCTGGATACCCTTCCAGGTGCCAACCACTTCACAGTGTGGACTGGATACTTTTTCTGTGACACCATCAATATATATATATAAGTTCAGCAAAATTTAGATTCAGATGGATATGGTTTTTAAGTTAAAGGCACCATACCAAATTCTGGTGACTATATATATATATATATATCGTTTATAGAAATACATAAATACAGAGGAGAAGCACACTCTAAGATGTAGATGGTAACCTCATAAACCAGCCTACCCCACTATAATATATATATATATATATAATATATATATATATATATAATGCAGTTGTTTGTTATTAAATTCTTCTGAAATCATTTGAAATTGACTTCCACTCCTTATTCCTTCGCCAAATGATTTAATTTATTTTTATGATATTTTATAATTCTTGCTAATTGCCAGTTCATTCTGGCACAAGTCTTTTTTTCAGATCAGTGTGACTCTTTCATTCTATGTCCCTATTTGTTTTCCATTGATTCTCCCACAAAGCCAAAGTATATGGACAAGGTATGGGTGAGGAATTTATCTAAACCAGGACTACCATGTTATGTTGGCAAATAATCTTTACTCCAGACTACTGTTACTGAGTGCCTTTCATTGAGAGATTTACAAATAGAGATTTTTCTATTTCATTAAACCGGTGACTGTCTCACTTTGAAAACTGTATATTTTGAACAAGGATTTCGCAGCAACACCTCTAACCACACAGTTATTCTGTGCTGATTAAGGGAAATAACCCAGAAATCACGATACACAGATATTGTTTTGTGCTGAGTGGGGATGCTAAACTCCCTTGTTCGAAATATAAAGACACAGATAGTGTGTCGTATAGCCAGCTGGAGGTGATGTTTCCTCGGACTAAATAGCAGTAACGCTTGCCTTAGACTAGTACTGCCACATAATGTTGGTAAATAATACTGTTACTGAATGTCATTCATTGAGAGATTTACAAATAGAAATTTATCAGTTTACAAAAAAAATATTCTTGTACAATTTATATCTCACATTTTTCTCTTTTTTACCATTTCTATTTATTTTCTGCCACATAGACCAACCTAGCTCTGAAGATCCTGTTGGGGAAGTTTCTATCCAAGTTGATTTGTTTACACATCCCGGAACTGGAGAACATAAAGTCACTGTTAAGGGTAGGTTTGCTTTTCTCTTATTTCATCACCGAGAATCGTCGTGGAATGTCTGTTATATGGAACCTGCATAGCTGAAGTTTGCTTTACAACCATGTGGTTCCTGATTCGATCCCACACTTTGGTAGCATCTTGGAACAAGCGTTTTCCATAAGAGCCTTAGGTTGGATACTACCATGTAGATAAAATTTGGTAAACAGAAATTGGGTAGAAGCTCATTCTGCATGCGTGTGTGTGGATGCATGTCTCTGTGTGTGCATGTGTGTATGTGTGTGCATGCATGTGTGTGTGTATGTCTGTGTGATTGATATCACCGTGATCACCATGACCGACCAGGCTATCAGATGTTGCTACACATCGCTGGTCACAATGCGCTTCGCATTGTTTTAGCCTTCAAATGATGCCACCCCACTGGCTAAGTGAGCAGGCCAACAGAAGAAAGAGTGAGTGAAAGTTGTGGCAAAAGAGTACAGCAGGGATCGCCAACACCCCCTGCCGAAGCCTCGTGGAGCTTTGGGTGTTTTCGCTCAATAAACACTCACAACGCCCGATCTAGGAATTGAAACCGCGATCCTATGACCTCGAGTCCGCTGCCCTAACCACTGATTGTATATACCACACTAAAACATGCTCCAAGTTGCAGTCCAGTGATGGGAACCACTAAAAGAATAATTGTAAAAAATTGTTTCTGTTGTTGCAATTGCTGTTCTCTCTTAGCACTCCTCCATTTCTCTCCCTTTCAATCTCTGTCTTGTTCTTCCTCACACACACATATACAGACATGCACACACACACACACACATTCACAGACATTGCCACTCTCACTCATACTCACACACAATGACACATGCACACACACAACACACACATCAGTTTCTCCACCACCACACGATACCTCTGTGTGTGTGTCAAGGAGGAACACTGAAAGTATCAGACTTAAAGAACCAAAATACTGGAGCCAGTTTGATGGACAAAACTCTTCAAGTGCTGCCCCAGCATAGTCGGAGTCTTCTGACTGAAACAATTAAAAGAATAAAAGTTATATGAAACATTAGACTTGAATAAACACCGAAATTTAAAAAAGCATGGGTGCAAGACATTAAGAAAAAAATGAGATGTCATACTGAGAATTATATATATATTTGTATGTTGCGTTTTTTGTATATGTATCATATCACTTGGACCGTTGGCGCTTTCTCCCATTCTGGTGGGGTTTTCAAATCAAGTTGTATTTGAAAGCCCCACTGGAGTGGGAGAATGCGCTGGTGGTCTGACTATTTATTAAAATTTTATGTATTGATTAAGTCTTTCCTTGTTTGTTTTGCAAAATAGTGGTTTTGTCTCTAATAATATTTTATAATATTTTACTATAAAATTGGATTTAATCCTAAATCTGATTTTTTCCCTGTAAATTTGGATTTATTCCCTAATATTTATTATTATTATATATATTTATATATATATATATATATAATCTACTGTTCCATAATGGTAAGTTCAACAAAAAAAGTATTCCACCTGGTGAGAAATAAATATTATTTAATAAACACAATTATATTGGTTTTTTATATGGTACTATTAGTTTAATGTGCTGAGAGCATGCCAAACAGTGTTTTTTAACATGTCTGGTGTCGTTGCACAATCATCAGACACTTTCCACATGGCATAATGAACTAAAAATTGGATGAGAGAAACAGAAAATGGAATTCATGAGATTCTTTATTAATCACAACAATCGTTTGACCCATCTTGCATCAACCTCTTGTGGGCATGATATTATTCAACTGGTTATGGTGCAGCCTTTGGTGCAGATGTGTCTCATCAGGCGACTTTTTAAAAGGTACTTCATTCAATAAACTTGGTTTCACTTGGTTTGATTATACAGCATGTTAAGCTATAAACAGTGTAAGTGCTTTAATCGGCATAGTATCAGGTGTATACCCAAGCTTTATATAACTATGTATACAGGATGCAGTGAATAACCTGTCATCTAAATTACGTAAAAATGAAAATAACACTGACATCACATTTTAACAGATAAAAATATCTTGAAATACTAACGAGTAAATTTATTTAATAAAATCGCCATTGACTTCAATCACGGCCTCCAAATGACTTCGGAATCTCATGCAACTCTTCTGGATGATCTCCTTCTTTAAGTTGGTAAATGCTGCTATAATCCTTGCCTTCAGGTCATCTTTGGTGTTACAAGGAGTTTTGTTGGTCTCTCACTTAACTGTACCCCACACATAATAATCAAGGGGGTTGCAGTCTGAGGAGTTAGGTGGCCATATGTTAGGGGGTGGTGTGGTCGCAGAAATTGTCTGACAACCATGACTGGGTTCTCCAGCTTGTGTAGCATGGTGCAGAGTCCTGTTGTCAGACATAGGGTCTTCCAGCAGCCACCATCTTGACCCAGGCAGCACTCCCTCCTCCTGTAGGCTTCTGTGTTGAGTGTGAGGCCGTGTGGGAAGATGAATGGAGGCATAACGTTGCCATCACTAGTGATCACTCTAAACACCATGATGTTGACTGGATGTTTGGTTTTTATCACACTTGGTACATGTTCATATTGGAGCTTCCATTGTGAATGCCAAGCAGTACAGCATGTCATTTTCAAATTTCTAGCAGAGTGAATTGCATCATGGTGCTTTTTTTCTCATAGACGGTGCCCAACTGACCCTACTGTACTGTGTAGTCAACAAAATTAAAAACACACAATGCATGAAATTAGAAATATAAAATGGTGACAATTTACCCGTCACACTTTCTATATATATCCACCATAATGAAATTGTTTTTTTATAATTTAAAGAGGAGAATGCAATTTCAGCATTATGGTAATTGTTTTAAAAAATTAAATAAGAATATACTTTCCATAGAAACTAAGAGACAAACATTGTGTGAATTTTATTGGAATTGAGTAAATAAAGGAAAATGTAGTTTTACTTGATAAAAAGTTAGAAACTATCAAAGATCTGAAGTAAATCACTTTTAAAGGTGGAAAATAAAATATAGCCGAAGCTGTTCATAGGATTTGAACTCACACCTCCTGTAAACATGGCAAACATTCAAAAGTTGACTTTGTCTTTTCATCCTTTCAAGGTCAATAAAATAAGTGACAGATAAACACTGGGGGTTACTATCATCGTCTTGTCCCTACCACCTCACAATTTCCAGCCTTGTGCCAAAAACCAAAAACCAATTATTTATTGCTTCATCCCTGTCGAATTCCACCATCAAAAATTATATGCATTTTATATTTTCTGTATTGATGGGATTTTTCTTTTTCGTTTCTTATTAGTTGTTGCTTGCAATGATCTCAAATGGCAGACGGCTAGTATGTTCCGTCCGTTCGTTGAGGTACATCTCATTGGGCCCCACCTCAGTGATAAAAAGAGAAAACATTCTACTAAATCAAAGAGCAACAACTGGTCGCCAAAGTTAAATGAAACCTTTCAATTGTAAGTATGATTCCTTTTGAATTTTATGCAATCAACACCTCATTAGCTGTTGTTTTTTGTAAAAAATAAAAAGTTTTGAATGGTACAACAATGCACTATAATATAGACTATGGGCTATATACCTGTAGTAATTTAGTCATCCATAGTCATCAAATTTATATATATATATATATATATATATATATATATATCAAGGATAAAAAGTTTTGAATGGTATAACAATGCACTATAATATAGACAATGGGCTATATACCTGTTGTAATTTAGTCGTCCATAGTCTGATATAATATTTCGGAATGTGACTCCATCTAAGAATATCTGAAAAAGGAATATTATTCCGAAATATCATGATCTTTTCGGTTTGAACAGCAGTTTTTTAAAATAATTTCTATGTAACTAAACACTTTTAAACTTCATATACTGGTAGAATGTGCTTATAAAACATCTTTTTCTCTTGGCTTTCTTGAGAAAATTCTGTAGTTTGTAAGATATTTGTAAGATATTTTCTTCAATTTTGGCAATTTCAACCAATCAATGATGTCTTTTGAGGTGAAAATATTAAAATTTTCTGGCAGTGAAATATGAAAATGTCCCTCGTTTAAGAAACAGATTGGGTTTATTTACATTTCTGAAAAAAAAGATACCCTTCTCTCCACCCCTAACCCAGCCCCTAACTCTAACCCTAACCCTGAAACAGAATGAAATGCAATAGATCGATACTAGGGCCATAATTATGGGTGGACACTAAAGAGGGAACGGTTTTGTTATCCAGCTGTTTACGAGTGATCCCTCGGTTTATGGCCACAGGGTATCTTTTTTCTCATAAATAACAGGGACAATTTCATATGATACCGGAAATAATTGTTGTTGACAAAATCCGGAAATATTGTATTCACCTCAATAGACGTCATTGATTGGTTGAAATTGCCGAAATGCAAGAAATTAAAGACTAAATATCTTACAAACTATAGAATTTTCTCAAGAAAGCCAAGAGAAAAGATGTTTTATAAATACATTCTACCAGTATACGAAGTTTTAAATTTTTTAGTTACATAAAAATTATTAAAAAAAACTGCCGTTCAAACCAAAAAGATCCAATATCATATCAGACTATGGATGACTAAATTACAACAGGTATATAGCCCATTGTCTGTATTAATGTGCATTGTTGTACCATTCAAAACTTTTTATTCTTTACAAACAATACACAATGCTTCATGCAAACTATAATACTCTCCTGTTGTTTTTTGTATTTTTATTTAGTAATGTTTGTAAATTCAGTGTTATTAAATATTACTATACTGTATGTGCAGGCATGGCTGTGTGGTAAGAAGCTTGCTTCCCAACCACATGGTTCTGGGTTCAGTCCCGTTGTGTGGCACCTTGGGCAAGTGTCTCCTATGATAGCTTCAGGCTGACCAAAGCCTTGTAAGTGGATTTGGTAAAGGGAAACTGAAAGAAGCCTATCATATATGTGTGTGTGACAACATCTGTGTATGTCCCACCACCACCACCACTTGGCAACCAGTGTTGGTGTGTTTACGACCCCATAACTTAGCAGTCCAGCAAAAGTGACTGGTAGAATAAGTACCGGGTTTAATAAAAAAAATAAGTAGTAGGGTTGGTTCGTTCAACTAAAAATTCTTCGTGGTGGTGCCCCAGTATGGCGACAGTTAAATGACTAAAACAAGTAAAAGAAAAAGATACTAAACTTGTATTTTTATCTAATCACATATTCTCTTGTAATCATCATCATCATCCTCTTCATCATTTACCCCCCCCTTCTATGCTGCCATGGGTTGGATGGTTTGACAGAAGCTGATCCGGCAGAAGGCTGCACTATGCTTCTCTGTCTGTTTAGGCATACCTTTGATAGCTAGATGCCCTCCCTAACACCAACCACTCCACAGAGTAGGCCAAGTGCTTTTTACGTGGCACCAGCACAAGCATGGTCAGTTTTGGTACGGTTTTTACCACTGGATGCCTTTTCAAATGCCAACCACTTTACAGTGTGGACTGATTACTTTTTAAGTGGCACCAGCACTGGTGGAGTCACCTAGTAATCTTTAAATAATTACCTTATGAATATTTTATTATAGAATTCAACTGAAATATATCATCTTTAATATCACTATTATTGTTGTAGTAAATGTGGAAGGCTAGCAGAATCATGACCACATTGGGCAAAATACTTAATCACAATACATAGACATAAACCTCCTGCGTTCACATCTACATACATACACACTCACACAAACATTAACGACATAGGATGAGGTATGCCTGTGTGTATATATATAAATATATATATATAATTTATATATATATTTAATTGCATGAAACTATTGGTATCTCATAAATATATACATTGTATTTATTAAATATATATACACTCATATGTATGTAGGTATTTACATGCATACAGCTATATAGTTTGTATATGTAATTAAATATATACCAAATTTTTCGTCTCTTCTGTTTTGATAGATATGTAAATAAATAAATAAATATAATATATGTATGTGTGTATATATATATATATATATATATATTACTGGTGCCATATATATATACTAACTATTACTTAACCATCCTCTCACACCATCTCCGATGAAGGGATATAATTAATAAATATCCTGGAAACAGCTGTAAGACCTTCTATGAATAAATGTTCTAATATCTACACAGCCTTGATTTTTTATCTCATTATGCAAAAAATTCTCATATATATATATATACATATATATATACATATATATATATATATATATATATTATATATATATATATATATATATTTATATACACATATATACCCATACATACATATGTTAAAAGTATACACATTACTATTGTTAACTATTATTGTTTTTTTTTCTAGTATTATTGGTAATGAGGATGAACCAGACGCTTATGAACTCCATATCTGCGTCAAAGATTATTGTTTTGCCCGTGAAGATCGCCAAATCGGAGTAGCCGTCATGCAACTGCGTGACATCGTCGAACAAGGTAGCTGTGCATGCTGGTGCGCCTTAGGTAAACGCCTCAATCTCGATGAAACAGGTTGGACTATTCTCAGAATTCTTTCTCAGAGAACTAACGATGAAGTTGCTAAGGAATTTGTTAAGCTGAAATCTGAATGCCGACACCAGGAAGAAGTAGGCTGAAATTCAAACGCATTTTTGAAGTGTTTTTTTCTCTCAGTTGTCACTTAATATCAGATTCCTAAAATAAGTTTAAAAAAAAAAGTATGCCTAATTTTTTAAAGAAACCCATTATTTCATCCGCATGGGCATATGGTTGATTGTTGGTTTTTTTTTTGTTTGTTTTTATATATATACATATATATATATATAATCATATGCTCTTTTACGATGAAAAGTTGTCTGGGGTAAATATGTGGAAATTTTAATTTTGCTGATTACTACCTATGATAGGTATTAATTAACTTAATAACGATGATTGTTTTACTTACTGTATCTCATTCATCTCTATTATGTTGTGCTTTTCAGTCACTAAAATTACCATAATACCCGGGTTCCTGAGAAGGAGGGTGTACTTTTAAGCAGATAAATATTTTATTGTTAATTTCCTTTCCCCGCTCCACCCCCATAGAGTTAATTGTTCCATGAGTTTCTCCATTTATTTATAATAATTGGGCTAATTTATGAAGCGATTTTTGTTAAAAATTTATAAAGAAGAGAAACAAAAATGAAACAAAGAAAAAAAGAAATAATGAACGCAGAACTTCCAGTTATATCGTTATAAAATAATAGTGAGTACAGTAAATGATTATTATTATTATTATTAATATTTTTTTTTTTGCATGTTACTTAACTTTAACCCTGATTTTTTTTTAAAGTATAATTTGACATAAAACTTTACTGCCAAAGTTGACTAATATTCGTTGATATGCTCAAAATAATGTTCTCCATCTTTATAAAAACAAAACACAAACCAAACCCCCAACATACAATTCCTGGCAGTGTGATATATATATGCAGCTTTGTATGATTCTGAATAATACTAATGGTATTTCGTTATTTATTTCTCGGTTTTAAAATTCCAACGTTAAAATCGGTTAAAAAGTTTAGTGTGGGGGGAAAAGTGTTCCTTTAGAAACTTCAAAGTGGTTCAACCATTTTATTGCTGATTATTTTATTGGTTATTGATGAACCAACCGACCAACTAACTAACTAACCAACCATTGAACCATGAATGTTGGCATTCATGTTAAACCTTCAGAAATGAGTGACAACAAAACAAAAATATAACAAAACAAAAAACAAAAACTGTAACAAAAAGTAAAAAGTGATTGTTCACAAAATACAAACACTTTTTTTTAATGGGTTTTCTTTTTTCTTTTCCTTTTTTTTCTCCTATTTTTAACACATTTACCTCTTTCTATTTTAAATCTTGGACTGCTGGCTAGCTGACTATCTCTCTGCCTTAAACTCCAATGATTTCAAAATTAAAAATTATTTAAGCGTTAAAATTGTTTGTTTACTAAAGTGTTTTAATAGGGACATCTAACTATCTTTACTATTATTATTATTATTATTAACTATTATTATTATTATTATTATTATTATTATTATTGTTATTATTATTATTGTTATTATTGTTATTGTTATTATAAAGGAAATATAAGAAATTATAAGTTTCTATTTCTAAGAAGGTATTGGTCGTATTCTGTTTTTTGTTTTCTATATCTGTGGATTTCTAAATATAATACTTTGTTTATTTAATCATCAATTTCATATTGGTTTAGCTTTCTTATGTCTAAAGGAATTCTTCAAAAACAGTCATAATTGGTTTTTTGGTTTTTTTACACTTCTCTTGCTGGTAGAAAAAGTATTATAATATAGAAAGAAAGATGGTAGGTTCAATTTGACGTCTTGGTTTATTTCGGGCTAGTAGTTTTCTTTCATTCTTCAAAACAGCATTTTTTTTTCCTTAATAAATGGTGCTCTGTAAAACAAACAAAAACGTAATGATAATAATAATGATAATAATAAAAATGATGGTAATAACTTTCAAGCATTCAAAGATGGTTTATGTTAATACCACTGACAAGATAATTACCTTCAAAATCATCTTGGTGCTTTCATAATCAGTTTTAAGAACTCACATGTCGACTGTGTATAAATATATAGTACTATATTGAAAACAAACAAAAAAAAAAAAGAAAACATAAGATTACTATTTCCCTGAGATGTTGCTACAAAAAATACATAAATATTCATGTTCTCCATATAGAAGTTACTTAGCTTTGCGTTCTCTTTCAACAGTTTTTATTATAAACTTTCCATTAATGTAGCTTTCTCCCTCCTGTATTATTTAAAGTTGCTAAAATTAGTTTACAATTTTATGAATTTATAATTATTATTATTTTTATAATTATTATTATTATTTATTTATTTTAGCATTCCATAGTTATAAAGTTACATGAAGTTTTAAATTAGGCACTTCCGACATTCTACGGAGAAAAGAAAATTATTTTGAATTTTCTCAAATCTCAAATATATCAAATATATTGTGATATTTTTTTATATAGCTTAATAATTTCAATATATATTCTGTTGTCATATATATATATATATATATATATATATATATGTATGTATATATGTGTGCATATGTCTATATGTATGTGTCTGTGTGTATATATATATACATACATACAAACATGCATAAATACATATATATGCATATGAATATATATATGCATATTTCCATAAACATTTGTGTGTGTATAGCTATTTATATACATTTGTTTATATATGTATGTATGTATGTATGTATGTATGTACACACACACATTCATATTTGCATATGCATATATGTGTGTATTTGTATATATGCTCATTTATGTGTGTGCGGAAATATATGCATAGATTTTTGTGTGTACACATGTGTGTCTATCTGTGCATATATACATTTTTGTATGTATGTACTTAGATATATATTCATGTATGTGTTTCATACATACATACATACATACATATATATATATATATATATATATACATACATATATGCATACACACACACACACGTATAATAAATATGTATGAATATACATGTGTACATGTGTGTGAATGTCTGTATGTATGCATCTCTACCGGTATGTGTATATGATATATGAATGTATGTATATATGCGTGTGTGTGTGTGTGTGTATTAAATACTTTTTACAGTCAAAACAATGCAAGTTATAACAAGTTACTAATACAGGTTGATGGTTAGCACTGTTATCTGGTAATAATACTTACCATTGACCTATATTATTAATTTTTTTATAACTTGCATGGTTTTGGCTTAAAAAGCATCTCTATAACATTTTTATGTATACATCAGACAATGCTTCATGAAAACCATACTGATATACATATATATAGTATATTGAGGCATTAGACGTTTCTTTTTTTTTTTTTTTTGACTGGTGAGGAAGAGAGTTTTTCTTTTTGATATATAGTTAATATCTAGTATATAGCTTGTTGAAACTGAAATCGTTTCTCTTGACTTGTGCTTCACATCACTGTTTCTCACCTTATGATCACTGTAGCATGAAACTCAAGTCACGAAAGAGGCAAGCAGTTTAAATAATATATACGTTTGTGTATGTGTGTCTATATATACATATATATATATATATATATATATATAAATGTATGTTTGTATATGTATGTATATACATGTGTGTGTATATATATATATGTATATTTTTACATGTATATATGTGTGTATGTTTGTATATGTATGTATATACATGTGTGTATATATATATGTGTGTGCATATGTATATATATGTGTGTATATTTGAGTAGTTGAATGAATTGTCTTATTAAGGATAATTCGAATTAACCGATACCTGGGTAGCAAATTCACATCAGCTCCATTCTTTCATATATATATATGTGTATATATATATATATGTGTGTGTGTGTAGATATGTATGTATGCATGTGTGTGTGTATATATATATATAATATATATATATATATATATATATATATATATATATATATATATATATATATATATATACACGTAGTGTCTGTTTATGATTGATTCTGTTGCTGCTCAGAGATTCACACCTCATCCTTTCAGTCAGGTTATGCTACACCCATTGAGCATATCCTGCACAAAAGTCTAAGTTTCAGCAGAATAAATTATCCCATGTATTATAAATTTACACTTTACATCAAGAATTTAGCAATTTTTCTTACCTTTGTAAACTTACCTACTTACATACACACATATGTGTGTGTGTGTGTGCATGTATATATATGTTTGTATATATGTGTGTGTGTGTATTATATATGCACATGTATGTATATATATATATATATATATATATATAAATGTATATATAATATATATATATAATATATATATATATATATATATATAATGTATATATTCACATATATATATGTATGTGTATGTATATATGTGTATATATACATATATACACATGCATGCATATATATATATTATATTTATATATATATATGTATTTATATGTATTATGTACATATATATATATATACACACATTCACATATATATATATGCAACGTTATGCTTTAATATATTCATTTACTCTTTGTTGTTATTTAATTAAATATTTAGTTTCATTAACTCACTTCAGTCAACAATAATTATATTTTTACTAAAAATAAAAACTTGTGAAATCTTAAGAAACCATTTCTTGAAAATATATATTTTTTTGCGTTTTTGCAGCAGTGACTCAATGCAGTTAAATTTCATAATAAACTGCCCTTTGTTGTTGGTTGTTTTTTTTAATCCAAAATGTTTGCATTTTTTTTTCTTTGTTATGACTATTTAAGGTTTTGCATAATTCTATGGTTTTTGGTGGGTACTTTTGCACTTAGTTTACAAAGTTAATACTTGTTGAAAGGATCTTTGTTAAATAATAGAAAAAAAAATCATTTTGCACCATCAGTGTAAACATAAATTGTTGACATCTTTGGCATATAATATTTGTATTTCTTAGTGAATTTAGAAAACTCTTAATTAAATTAGAAATACGGATAATTTCTGTGATGGAGAATATCGCTTGGCTTTTCTAACATGACAGCAGAAAATAATTTGAAAATTTGAAAATTAAAAATTCTTCTCTGCTACCAAAATTAGTAATATCAGGTGTTTGTTGGTGGTATGGGTTTCTTGTTATCGGGTTGGTTTGTCTGAGGAAGGAACTGTGCTTAGGGCCTCGTGGCCTGTGCTAGGCCCTCCGAGACCGGTGAAATCAACACAGTTAAACTGAAGAACTGAAAACAAAAGTGGCCATAAATAAATGCCATTTCGTTCTGAGCGTCCATGGCTATTATTATCACAGTTACTACCCTCACCCTATCACTCCCACCACCAGCACTCCACTAGCAGCATCAATAATAACAACAACAACAGTAATACCAACATGACTGTTTTCTGCTGCTGATAATGATAATGGTTATTAAGTACCTCTAATTGGGTATATAAAATTATTATATGAGATATGAAGTTTTATAATAAATTATCCTTAAATAACTACCCTTCATAACAAACTTTCTAAAAAAAAAAAAGAAAAAAAGCTTTATTTATTTAATTGTTTAATTATCTAGTTATATATTGAAAAAAATAAGTTTGTTATGATTTTCTTTTGTGTGTGATTACTGCTGTTGGAATTTGTATTCATTTGTCGTTAAATTCATTATTAAAATTAATTGGATTTTTAAAAATTCCTTTATTTTTACCTTTGAAACACCCATACACACACACCTGAAGCTATTGAATTAATGGTGAAAGCAAAAAAAAATAATAAATTAAAGTCACTGGTAGAATAATAATAAATTTTTCAGACACTTTCTTTTGTTCCTACACGAGTGAGTAAAAATCACCACTTTCTCAAAAATACGATTGTCTGTTCTGCTGTATGTTGGTGTAAATTCTTCATCTATCTTAAGATATTACACACATTTCACTAAATTGTTCCGTTTGACTGTGGCAGTTCTAATCAAGGTTTTGTTAGGCAGGAACTGTTTAATGTTTCTTCATTTGCTGTTGGAATATCATGATTAATTTTATCTGGGCCCGAGGCTCTTCGTTTTTTTTTTTTTTTCATTTTGGTGGTGTTGTTATTTTGGGGGAATATCTGCATGGGAAGGAATGAAGAAGGTTGTATAGTTGATGAAATAGACCCCCATCCTCCTCCCCAGTAATTTATTTTACTGGTACCTATGTTAACAATCACAGATAGATTAAAATGCAAAAATATGTCACAATTTAAATACAAAAATATAAAGCATTCCATACAAGGTAGCATGAAGTATCTAGTCTGGTGTTTTTCTACATCTACTGACTAATGTGTTCTAATTTTGTTATTTTGAATAATATGCCGAGTAAAAAATAGAATAAGTTTTGATTAGCTGACAATTGCATTTTTTCTGTTTAAACCAGTTTTATACAATCAATAGAATAAATGTGATATCAATGCCTTTTATAAACATCTGGAGAAACACCAGCCTCTGGAAGGCAGTTTTCTCTAAGTTTGCCTCAAAATATATTTACGTTATCTCATCAATTACATTTTCCAGTGATATTTTCCAAACTTTTAAAGAAAGTTTGGAAGTTATAAATAGTGAAATAAGAAAAGGAAATGAAAAGAAATTAGAGAAATAGATTTTTAAACATTTATAAGGAAGATGAAAATAAATAGATAATAAAATGACTTTAATAAATGTTTAATAACTTTTAAACATTTCTAAGCAAAATTAAAAATTATAAAACTGTGAAATGCGAAAGTACTTTAATTTTTTCCTTTTGATATACATGAAGAATATTTCTTTCCCTTCTTTAAAATTATAATTACTCTTCCTGTAATGTCATCACAGTGAAAATCAATGCAAGTTTCAGTTCAGGGAGAGAAATGACGAATGAATGTTAGTTTGAAGATGGTATCAGAGAAACGGAGAAGAGGTGGTTGCAATGGATGAGGACTACTGAGAGTGAGGGGTCAGCTTTAGAGCATAAATGATGTTTAACCCTTTAGTATTTAAACTGGCCATATCCGGCCAAAATATTTAATCTGTTTTATGTTCAAACTGACCAGATCCAGGCTCTCACACCTACCCTACAATGTTATTCTACATTAGGTAATTACACCATCAAGATCTTGAAGATATGAGATAATGCATGATTAATTCAAATCAATGTGAATCAATAAGTTTGATAGAATAATCAGAACACTAAAGGGTTAAGTGTAACTAAAGGCTTATTGTCTGAGATTGATTAAAAAAAAAATTAATAGTTTCAGTTACATATATAGATATACTTACCTCAAAATTATTATATAGAATTCTATAAAGGGAAATTATCTTCTCTATCAACAATTCCTACTCTCGTTAGGTACATTCTCTCTGATCATTCTGTTTCTTTCTTGAACATCTCTATTTCTCTACCAAACAAAGAACACAAATTTTTGGTCCAGCCAGTGATGGAAATTCCACATAATTGTCCAAAATGCTGGAAACATATGCTAATTTACTAATTAGGAAAGGACACACAGGATAATGTAGCCCTAGGGATGGTCATGACTAGAATGCCTTTGATCATAAGTCTGTTGGTTCAGGGCTGACTTGGGGCTTAGCAACAATGACAACAACATAATCTGCTTCCCTTCTGTAATTTTCATTATTTGATTTCTGTCTTAGAAAAATTAATTCCTAAACATCTGCCGAAAGGAAAGCAGTAATGAAACAAATTAAAATGTTAGCGATGTTGTTTTTGTTATGGCGAGAAGCTATATGTGACTTGATGAAAATTATTTTCACTCCATCTGCCTCTCACATCTTGTTTTTATCTCTAGTCTTTCTTGTATTATAATTCCAAGGCCTCTAGTTTTTTATTTAAATAAAAAAAAAACTTATTTTCTCTAGTCATTAGCTTCTCTCTCTCTCTCTCTCTCTCTCTCTCTCTCCCTCCCTCTCAATTACAATTCCTATTTCAGAAAATACCATATTCACTCATGCTTTCTTCTTCTTCTTCTTCTTCTTATTCTTCTCATTATTATTATTATTATTATTATTATTATTATTGTTATTGCTATTCTTATTAAGGCAGTGAGCTGGCAGAATTGTTAGCATGCTGTGTGAGATGCTTTGTGGCATTTCGTCTGTCTTTATGTTCTGAGTTCAAATTCCGCTGAGGTCAACTTTACCTTTCATCCTTTTTGGGGTTGATAAATTAAGTATCAGTGAAATGCGGGGGTTGATGTAATCAACTAGCTCCCTCCCCAAAACTTTCGGGCCCTGTGCCTTTAGTAGAAAGGATTATTATTATTAATTATTATTATTATTATTATTATTATTATTACTATTATTATCATCATCATCTGATTCAATTAAATTTCTTATATTGGAATCTTCTTCCTTGTGAAGCTGTGAAGAATATAAATGAGTTAAGGTAGCTAATTAAACAAAATTATTTTAAACATAAAATATTGATCTTCTTACAGCAGAATGCTGCTTAAGAATTTATCCCAAAGACATTTGAAGTTATTCAAAGTTACTTACGTTTTCAGAATTCTATATTTATACTTCACAGATCTGTTATTTCTGAGCAGAAAAATAAATCTTCCTGTTTTTTTTCTTTAATTAGGACCAAATTTCACACCCACCACCATTTTTCTTTTTCTTTTTTTTTTTTTTTCACAAGCATAAACATTAGTTTGTGTCAGTTATTACTATTGGGTACCTCGTTTTTTAATGTCTGCCTTCCATGATGTAACTTACCCAAATATATATATATATACAGTATATATATTTGGGTCAGTTTGTATGCTATAGGTAGAAAAGAATCCTGGAGGTTTCCGATAAAGCTTATTATCAAAGAGAGAGAGGAAAAATATTTTTTTTGTATTTGTGTTTTTCCTTCTAAATATGAAAACTCTTGCCTCCCTGTGGTACACAAGTTTAACTGAATAATTTTTGCAGACAAAAGCTATCTTGTTTCCTTAGGAATTGGTTTTATATGCTAAAGAGCAGAGTTAATCTTTGGACTAAATTGGTACATAAAGACCAATTTTGATTCCATGTAACCAATATATTTCATGCGGGATATTACTGCTCTTAACAATCTCATTTTCCACTCCCTCACAAGAATTCACAATTTCATGGCCCTTTAAGAAATTAATATTATCTGCATGAAATATAACATGTAGCAAGGCAGCAAGTTGGCAGAGTCATTAGCACGCCGGGCAAAATGCTGCTAAACATTTTGCTCATCTTCACATTCTGAGTTCAAATTTTGCCAAGGTTGACTTTGCCTTTCTTCCTCTCAGGGTTGATAAAAAGAGTACCAGTTGACCACTGGGGTTGATGGAATCGATTTCTCCTCTCCCCCAAACTTGCTGGCCTTGTGCCAAAATTTGAAATCAACACAATATGTAAGAAGCATTCATTAGGGTCAAAAGTCGAACATATTCTAAATGGTATAAGGAATTTATTTTTCAAGATCACAATTTTTTTTGTTTTTGTTATTCTACTTTCATTGAAACAGATTTTATTTTTCTCCTGTAATTCTGCAACTCAACAGTTCAGCAAAAGAGATTGATAGAATAAGTACCAGGCTTTTAAAAAAATAAGTTCTAGGGTCGGTTTATTCAACTAAATCTTTCAAGGTGGTGCCCCAGCATGGCCATAGTCCAGTGACAGAAACAAGTAAACAAAATGGTTGAAGATCTTTTTTTTTTTCTCCCAGTCTTATTATTTTATGAAAGTTTATCTTCAACAATTTTTTCCTCGGTCCTTGTTTTGTGATACCTACTACTTCACCCCATGATGGTTTCTAACATTCCGTATTGTTTAGTCCCAACCAGGAAATCTTATGAACATTGGTTTAAATTTTTGTTTGAGTATTTCTTTATACTCTATAACACAGAAAGTACTCTATGATACTCCTTGCTTTACTAAGCTCTTTTTTAATGGTGTTCTTAAAAAAAAAATTCTATCTTGGATTGATATTGGATCTTTAATCCCTTTGGTATACATGTGTGTGCGTATGTGCCTCTTCGTTATTATATAATTACATTTGGATTAGGTGTAATATTTTCTACCATTACTCAAGAATTTTTGAGCATGTGTTTCATCTTTTGTTTTTAACTGCAAAATTTCAAAAGAAACATTGTTACTCTGTGTCTGATTGACTCCGTGGTATAAAGTTGAGGTTGACTTTACATAGTATAATGGTCTCTTTTAGTTCTGTTAAGTCAAAATGGTAGATTGTTAATTGAAAGCATTCATTTTGCTTGGTTTATTTAGTTTAAGAATTTGGATCATAAAGTTTCTCTTTCGGAGTTCGAAGGCAGTCTGGTATGTCAGCTGAAATCCAGATCAAACAATGCAATCCTGCCATTGAGGTAAAAATGAGTCGATAAAGAGGTCTTACTTCTGAGAGGAAGCTAAACTCTTTGGACAAAATTCAATTTTATGACACCAAACCATCAAACATGGCTGCATGCGACTAAAACCGGGACTTAAAGAACAAATTTAATTCTCTATGTTATAGAATTAGTTAAAACATTTTCATTGAGGGTATATTATTAGGGGGATGTATGTAAACATTTGAACAGTATATTTTCTCTTTATTTTGTAACAACTTTTAGACATCGGAACTGCAAGGTTCTGTTATATAAACGTTTAAGTGAAATATTTTGTTTTTACCTGAACAGTTTGGGAGTTGATTTGTAAGGAAAACATTTAAGAGGTGGAAGTTGCACGTGCATTTGGACAAATAGCATGATTTGAATATGATGCCATCACCAAATGTGATTATAATCTTCACCAATGTCTAACCTATTAAGTCTATTCCAACTAAAACATTTCCAACTTTCGGCTAAATTTCTTCTCCCCTCTGACGTTGATGGCACCATTATCAACCTTGCCTATTTACCACTGTGCAGTCTGGTTTAACTTCAACATACTCTCCTCTTTTTCTGTTTTAACTCAAGTCAACTTCTTCAAGCATTGTTAAATACTATCTGAAGCTCCTCTTTCTGTTTTTTTATGTAATTATTTTTTTAAATAATAAAACTAAACTAAGAGGAAAAAGATGGAGTCTTTTCTTTTTCTTTTCTTTAAAAGCTTAAGATTTTCCAACTGAATATTTTTGTACATACAATCTATAAATGATTTCTCTCACTTTGTTGTTTACTAATGATTTTTTTCTTGCAAAGTATCAATCCAAAGACTTCAGAAATAAAAGAATATATTAATTTTTTTTTTAATTATTGTAGACTAGACTGTTAATTTATTAAATTCTTTACTATTTATATTCTATCTCATATGTTTCAAACTTTAAATGTATTTTTGTCTTTCAAAAAAGAAAAAAAAATCTAAATTTCAATTAAGAAACAGTCGCATGGAATCATGTTTCCTTTTTTTCAATGAAACTCATTGAATTAGATGTGAAACTATTTGTCTGCATTTGGTAAACTAACTTTGCTGTGGTTTATTCATCCAATATCTAAGACAGTTACATTTTTTTTTTTTCCTCTTTCAACTATAAAACTTGCGCTTTAAAAAAGAAAAAGAGAAAAATTAAACAAATATTTGAATTGTAAAAGAAAATGTTTTTTTTTTAATTTTTCTTCATTGTCCTTTTTTTTTTAGTATATTTCTCCTTGAATTTCAGTTCAGACTGAATATCCAAAAAAAAACAAAAAACCTTTCATTTTAAACATAAACCATAGGTCATTACTCTGATTAAAACATGTGCCGGGCACCTTGGAGTAAAATTCATTTGGCAAACTAAGTCTGTAATTCAGTCATAAATCCCGGCTGGTACCATTTTGCTCCACTAATGGTACTAATGCCTTTGGGATAAAGATGAAAACATTTGCAATTTCTCTTCCCTTAAACCAACAGGTTTTGTTGCCTGTTTAAGAATACAATTAAACTCCAATTAAATCCAATCTATTCTATTTAAACATATTACAATATTTTTCTTTTCTTTTTCCTTTCTTTTTTCTTTTTCTTTTTGTTCTACTTCAAGAAATTATTCCATATTGATATTGTCACTAAAGGAAAAAAAATAACATAAAATAAAATAATGTTATGGTGCAAAAGAAGAATGGACTGTAAAGAAGAAAAGATAAAAATATTATTATTATTTTCATTGTATTTTCATCAATTTTTGAGAAAAAAAAAACGGTTATTCATTAAATGTTTGTGAATTGAGATTTCTGTTTTTTTAAATTCTCTTGATTAGGTGCATTATAAATGCATCTTGTTGAAATCTACTAATAAAGAAAAAAAGTACCAGGATGGACACTGCAGGAAAATGCATAATACTAGATATATATATATATATGTATATATATATGTGTGTATATATATATATATATATATATATTAAAATGTTAAAAAAACAATGCAAAATAATATAAACACATTCTCTGAATATGGTTTATTAATTTAATATTTTGAAAGTGTTTAAAACTCATTAAAAACAAAACAAAAAAAAATAACGAAAATACATGTAAGTTTTAAAAATTTGCATGTAAGTTTGACAAAAGTTTTATTTTCACGATTTGTACAACTTAGCTATGCATGACATATTTGGGAGCATGAGCGACAGGGTAAGAGATAGAGAGAGAGAGAAGGAAAGAAAATGAGAGAGTGAGAGCGAGAGAGAGAGAGAATGTGTGTGTGTGTGGATGAGGGAGAGAAAGAGAGAGAAATAGAGAAAGAGGGTTTTCTGTAAGGAAAAATCTATCTTGAAAGAATGCAAACTTGCAAACCTTAGAAAAATTAATTAAAATTTAAAATTAAAAAAATATATATATATAGATTACAGCAAAAAAATTCAACAAAAAAAATGAATAAAACCTATTACTGTTCTATTTCAAGGCGGTTCTCTTTAGAACTTAATAATACTTGACACCTGTTGCTTGTTTTTTTGGATTTTTTTATTGCCCCTTCCAACCCACAAATTCTTATTGATGGTGGAGGTGGGGGCAGGGAGGCCAGAGTCTCATTTTTTTTGTTATTTTTGTTGTTGTTGTTGTTGTTTTGTTTTTATTCAAGTATTTCTTCCGAAAAAATTTTTTTTTCCTCCAGAAGAAAAGAAAAAGAATAAGAAAAAAAAACACTTGTGATTGTTAAGATTTAAAGAGAAAAAAAAGTAAAGAAGACAACTTCTCCCCCACCCCCAACACCACCATCACCACACCTTAAACACCAGGAAAAAAATGAAAATAAAAAAACAAAATATATATATAAATAATAGTAAAATGTTATCAAGAATAAATACGAAAATCAAAATAAAAATAAACAAAAACAACAATTAAAAGAGAAAAGAAAAGTATTAAAAATATTGCTTTTTTTTTAACAAAAAAGCCTTGGCGGGGGCGGGGATAATTCCTGGGATTTTATTGTTTTTTTGTTTGTTTTTTTTCGGTGTCACTGATTTAAAAAAACAAAAAGAATATTATTTACATTATTTATACCAGTTTCTGTGTAACTGAAAGTAATCGTTTAAAAATGGTCATTCTTAAAAAAAAATATTCTTTTTTTTTTTTCTATGTTGGAATAACATTTCTTTATTGCCTGATTGAAATTGATCTATTATTGATTGGTTATTTGGGTTGATTGATTGATTGATCGATTGATTGGTTGATATACATTTTAATTCTTTGTTTTTGTTGTTGTTGTTGTTGTCGTCATTTGTCGTTGTCGTTCTTTTTTCTCACCTTTTATTCCTCTTCGTAACCATTCTCCTCCTCTTCTTCCTCCACCACCACCACCACCACCCAGACAAAATCCAGCACCATCACCACTCTTACTATCCCTGCCCCACAATCCCCCTTACACCTACCCCTGCTCTACACAGCTCTAAAATACTTTATTCTCATCTCCCCATCTTCACTACTTCTCCACTGTGGTTAAGTAACAGTTAAAATACTACTACTACTAATAATAATAATAATAATAATAATCACTGACTAAATATTTTTTGTTTGGCAAAACAATTTTTGTCTTTGGCAAAAAGATCAATAGAATCAATACTAGGGGTCAATTCATTTGACTAAAAGTTCTTCAAGGCAATGCCCCAGCGTGGCCACACTCTAATGACTGAAATAGATAAAAGATATAGTTATTTCTTGATGATAGCTTTGTAAGGCTCATGTATTATGTTAACATTAACTATCTGTTTCACCAATTTTTCCTTTGTATTAAATAGGTTTCCTCTCACCTACTGACCTATCTATCTATCTATCTATCTATCTATCTATCTATCTATCTATCTATCTATCTATCTATCTATCTATCTATCTATCTATCTATCTCAGTACAGCTGTCTATCTAGCTATCTGTCTGTCTGCCTATCTGTTTTCTATAGATCTATGTCTGTACATCTATCTATCTATCTATCTATCTAATCTGTACATGTTTATCTATCTATCTGTCTTTCTTTCCGTCTGTCTATTTATCTATCTATTCTGTACATCCGTTTATCTATCTATCTGTCTTTCTTTCTGTCTGTCTATCTATCTATCTATCTATCTATCTATCTATCTATCTATCTATCTATCTATCTATCTATCTATCTATCTATTCTGTACATCTGTTTATCTATCTATGTCTATCTATCTATCTTAGCTCATAATTGAATTAATGTATTTAGCTTTAGAATACTCCCTCCTGTTATATACGTTAATGTTAACATATCTCTTTTCTCACTTTTTCTCTCTCCCCATCTCTCTCTCTCTCTCTCTCTCTCTCTCTCCTCCCTCAAGTCACTTCTTGTTAGCTTTATAATACTCCCCTGCTTTGAATTAAACATGTTAACTTATCTCACTGACCACATAATTATCCGTAGTTAACATTTTAATGCTTTCTGCATTATTAGCATAATATATGAACGCCAACATAAACCACACCCACAACGGTTGGAAGTTTACGCACCACCAACTCCTCTCCCTTTCCCTACATGTACCACCACTCCACCACCACCACCATTTCTCTACCCTATCTACTTTTATGTCTGGATCAATTTGTTATTTTTTTTTAATATTTTTTTCAAGCAGGTATGCTATGCTGTTGGATTGGGTTTAAAAATAATTAAAAAAAAATTTTAAAAAAGATAGAAAGAAGAAAAAAAACAAAAACAAAAAAATAGCATCTTTATATTTGCTCTTCTAGCTGTCATGTCTCAATTCATGTGGTTCACATCATGATCTTGGCATGTTTTATATGTCTACATAAACAGTGTTTATATGTGAACTTGAGCCTCTAAAACAACAGCTTATATTACATAACAACAATGATGACAATGATAATAATAATAATATTGTCATTATTATTATTGTTATTATTATCATCATTATTATTTCAAATTTTCAAAACTTTGAAAACGTTAACAAAAGAAAAAAAAAAGAAGTGAGGAAAATAAGAGAAGAAAAATGTTTTACTAAATTAAATTGAAATAGACTAAACTAAATACTAAATTGAAACAAGATATATATTACAAATTAAAACTTCAAAAATTAAAAAGCAACCCAAATCATACCAAATTATATGTATGTGTGTGTGGATATATACATATGTGTGTGTTTGTATATATATATATAATTATATATATATATGTATATGTATGTGTATATATATATATACACCGGTTGAAACTGCAAAGACGATCTGGAACTCGACTGAGGATATGAAGCTCTGAATGACCTGTCCTTGTTTTTTTCCTGTCCTTTTCTGTATCGTCTAAGTGTCTGGATGCTTTGTTGTCACCTGTTACATTCTTGTTCCATTTTTTTGTTTTATATATATACATCATACTAGACTTAAAACAAACAAGCCATTTACATATTTGAAAGGATCGATGGACATTTCAAGAATAAATTGTGTAACTTATGTTTTTAATTAGTTGTTTTATTGTTACATATGTTCGTATGTATGTATGTATGTATGTAATACATGTACTATGTATGTTCTGGTGATCTGATGAGCTAGCTTTCTTTATTTGCATTGATTTGTGAATATACAATGGAATTGTATAATGCTGACCATACATATTAATGCAAACATGGCAGCATAATTTCTTCCACACTGAAGAAGGTTTCAAACTGGCCATTATCTCCTATGGAAGTCATCTGGTTAAATATATATACTCACCTCTTATGCTTCCTAACTTTTTGTTTATGTTTATATATATATATATATATATATAGGAGTAATAGTGGCTATGTAGTATGTAGTTTGCTTACCAACTACCTGGTTCCAGGTTCAGTCCCACTGCATGTCAACTTGGGCAAGTGTCTTCCACTAAAACCTCAGGCTGACCAAAGCCTTGTGAGTGGATTTGGTAGACAGAAAGTGAAAGAAGCCCATCGTGTATATATATATATTATATATATATATATATATCATCATCATACACATTTGTGTGTCTGTGTTTGTCCCCCACCACCATTACTTGACAACCAATGTTGGTGTGTTTATGTCCCCATAACTTAGCAGTTCAGCAAAAGAGACCGATAGAAAAAGGATGAGGCTTACAAAGAATAAGTCCCGGGGTCAATTTGTTCGACTAAAGGCGGTGCTCCAGCATAGCCACAGTCAAAATGACTGAAACAAATAAAAGGATAAATGAATATATATATATTGATACACATACACACACACACATGAGTGAGTGGACAATTGAGTGAAAAACGCACTCAACGTGTTTACATAATAAAAGCTACATGTATTATTATTTAAAGCTGTTTCATTCTGCTCCATGTGACTTAAAGATTTGTTATCTAAACCTAAAAAAGATGGGCTTCTGTTAGAGGCCCATGAAACTTTAAGTCACATAGAACAAAATCAGACTGTTTTAAATAATAATTATTATTATTATAATACATATATATTTATATGTATATGCTTTAAAATTTTTACAACATGCAGTTATATGAATATTCCCTTAGCATCATCAAAGAACTCTTCTGATGATGCTCAGAGAACCTTTATTTAAATTAAATAATAGTAATTATGTTGTAAGAATAATAACTCCATTTATAAAATAATTTATGTGCATATAATTGTTTGTGTGTGTGTGTTTGTGTATCTCTTATAACATGTCCTTATTTTGGATTGCCTGTTAGTGCACAATGTGAATTACTTGAAAGTGACAAAGCTGGCGTATCAACAAAATAACAGGCAACTAGGAGCCTTGTTCTAGAATACTGTGCCGGAGAACATTCCTTTGAGGAAGTGTTCGGATATTCTTATGTGCAATTCAACGCATCTATTTCTACACTTGTGGATTGTTGTTTACCAGTGTGAAAATAGACATATAAATATCAAAACACCTCTGCAAAACAACACAGTATTCTTGAACGATTTAAAACATCAAGAAAATATTAAAAAATACACAGGTTACAATGAGCTGAAAATTTCTGGATTGCAAAAGTACATTTCACTGAGAAGCAGAACCTTATTCTGAACCACGGTGAAGAGTAACATACATGGAAGTATAACTCTGAACGGTGGACATATACTCATTTCTTTTGTGTAATGTACCTGATTTCAACCTATCAATAAGAATACAAATAACCATGTCTCACAAGGAGTTATACGCTCAAAATATTTGTGATTAAAAATTAAAACTTAAACCAGCAAATCAGCAAAGGGTTTTTTAGGACCCCATCATTTTGTCACTTTGTGCTAAATCACAGCTAACTGTGCCAATCCACTATACGCTATCTACAGTATATATATATATATATATATATATATATGCATATATATATATATGTGTGTGTGCACACATTGATATCAGATGTTGAGAATGGGGGCTCGACACTGTATTGATGGATAAATATTCTCTATTTGTGGAATTGCAAGGCTACCATTGGTTTCATACTATCTCTCAATAATTATCCAAGACAGAGATAAGCACCAATGTCCAATGTGGAAGGCTCGATAATTGTTGAGACATTTCACCCAGCATGATACCATTGGTAGCCTTGTTAACCCTCAAGTAAAGTATATATATATCTACACACACACACATTCTCTTTTATATTAGTTTCATTTATTATACTGTAGCCATATTGGAGCATTTATGTATGTATATATATATATGTATGTATATATATATATATATATATATATGTGTGTATATATATATATGTATATATATATATATACATATGAATATTCAGATGTGTGTGCATGTGTTTATGCACACATGCACACACACAAATGCACGCATGCACACACACACACAAATGTACACATACAGAGTGTCATTAAAAAATCAGCAATCATTCAAGTTGCTAAATATATTATCTTCAAACTAATTCATATTTTTGATCATTACATTTGAATATGAATGACGTTTCTGTTTGTTCCTTTTGTTGTTGTTGTTGTATTTTTTGTATATGTGTGCGTGTATTTTTTAACAAAAGCATTGTGGGGCAATAGCATTTCCACATAGAATATACATACATGCATACACATACACACTCTCTCTCTCTCACACATACACACACACACATACACACATACACACACTAACCTATAAATTTTTTGCTCTCGGTATTATTTTAAAAGAAAGCAAGGTAAGTACAAGTGGGTATAAAATCACTTTCCATTCTCTATATTTAAAGATTTGGATTAAGCAATATGTCACGATCATATATATGCATGTGTGTGTGTGTGTATATATATATGTATGTATGTATGTATGTATATATATATATATATATATATATATATATATATATATATATATGTATGTATATATATATGTATGTATGTATGTATGTATGTATATCGAAAATCAGTTTTGTTCTCTAGTTTCTATTAAAAAGTGCCATTGGGTAGGATTTGCAAGAGTTATGGTGTATTATTGGAATCTGTCGGAGTGCCAGAGAAACAGAATAAAGAAAAAGAAAATGTTTTTTGCGGTATTATTTCGTTGCCTTGCTTCCTCTCTACGTTCACAGTTTGATTCCTTAATGCTTAGACTTAAACCTTAAACCTTCTGTTGTTGACAAAATTTTAAGTGTTGGGTTTTGTGGCAATATAATCGTTAGCACCCCGGCGAAATGCTTAGCAGTATTTCACCTGCTGCTATGTTCTGAGTTCAAATTCCGCCGAGGTCGACTTTGCCTTTCATCCTTTCAGGGGTCGATTAAATAAGTACCAGTTATTCACTGGGGTCGATGTAATCAACTTAATCCCTTTCTTTGTCCTTGTTTACCCTCTCTATGGGCAATAAAGAAATAAATATAATGGGTACTTGATATAAATGGGTGGGGGTGATGTTACTGATTGTTCCTCTCTTACATTATTTGACATTTGTTAGAAGTTACCATCACATATACAGTAAAGGTGCGTGGCTTAGTGGTTAGGCTGTTGCACTCACGATTGCGAGATCATGGGTTCAATTCCCAGACTGGGTGCTGCGCTGTGTTCTTGAGCAAAGCACTTCATTTCACGTTGCCCTGCAATCATTTCGACATCTGACATGTGGGCACCCAGTTGCACCTGCACAGGTAATGTCAATCTCATGGAGGGAGTGAGCTTACGTTTACACAAACATCTGATCACTATAAAACAATCCTCTGTGTGGTTGTTCGGCAAGAATTTTTCAAACCCTCATACATCGTCTAACGATGGGAGAGTCCATTATGTAAACACACACACACATAAATACATACATTCATACATATATATATATATATACATGCACACATACATATTGCATTCATATATATATATATATATATATTATATATATATATATATATATATGTATGTATATATATATGTATGTATGTATGTATGTATGTATATCGAAAATCAGTTTTGTTCTCTAGTTTCTATTAAAAAGTGCCATTGGTAGGATTTGCAAGAGTTATGGTGTATTATTGGAATCTGTCGGAGTGCCAGAGAAACAGAATAAAGAAAAAGAAAATGTTTTTTGCGGTATTATTTCGTTGCCTTGCTTCCTCTCTACGTTCACAGTTTGATTCCTTAATGCTTAGACTTAAACCTTAAACCTTCTGTTGTTGACAAAATTTTAAGTGTTGGGGTTTGTGGCAATATAATCGTTAGCACCCCGGCGAAATGCTTAGCAGTATTTCACCTGCTGCTATGTTCTGAGTTCAAATTCCGCCGAGGTCGACTTTGCCTTTCATCCTTTCAGGGGTCGATTAAATAAGTACCAGTTATTCACTGGGGTCGATGTAATCAACTTAATCCCTTTCTTTGTCCTTGTTTACCCTCTCTATGGGCAATAAAGAAATAAATATAATGGGTACTTGATATAAATGGGTGGGGGTGATGTTACTGATTGTTCCTCTCTTACATTATTTGACATTTGTTAGAAGTTACCATCACATATACAGTAAAGGTGCGTGGCTTAGTGGTTAGGCTGTTGCACTCACGATTGCGAGATCATGGGTTCAATTCCCAGACTGGGTGCTGCGCTGTGTTCTTGAGCAAAGCACTTCATTTCACGTTGCCCTGCAATCATTTCGACATCTGACATGTGGGCACCCAGTTGCACCTGCACAGGTAATGTCAATCTCATGGAGGGAGTGAGCTTACGTTTACACAAACATCTGATCACTATAAAACAAATCCTCTGTGTGGTTGTTCGGCAAGAATTTTTCAAACCCTCATACATCGTCTAACGATGGGAGAGTCCATTATGTAAACACACACACATAAATACATACATTCATACATATATATATATATATACATGCACACATACATATATGCATTCATATATATATATATATATATATATATATGAGTCAAATGTAACAAACTACTCCAGATTGTTGTTGGAGTATCTGCAGAAATGGGGTCTAGACCAGTCAGTTTGTACTGGCATCAGAATATCTCTACTGAGGAAGGTTTAGGTAATGGATGCATTTACATTTACCATTATATATTATGTGAACTTGAAACATGCGTATCAAATGATTTCAATATACCACTAATTATTTTGACTTCATGTACATACCTACACATACACACATGCACACTTCAAGTTCACCAGCCCATACATACTCTCTTATACACACGTACTAGCGCCTTCATTTTGGGATCACCACTACTTTATTATCTCCCCTTCTTCCTAGCTCTCCTGTGTGACCCTTCTGTCTGGCATTCATCATGATAAATTACTAGCCACTATACATTCTTTATTTTCTCTCCTTTTTTCTTTCTGTGTTCCTTTCTTTGGAAGAGCATAGGCTTGAAAAATGAAGCCTTATGCCTAGATTAGAAATTGATATTACACACACACACAGCAATCTGGCAGAATCATTAGCATACCCGGGCAAAATGCTTAGCGGCATTTCATCTGTTTTTACATTCTGAGTTCAAATTTCACCATGGTCAACTTTACTTTTCCTCCTTTTGGTGGGGGGGGGGGTGAAAATAAGTACCAGTTGAATACTGGGGTCGATGTGATGGACTTTCCCTGCCCCCACCACGAAATTGCTGGCCTTGTGCCAAAATTTTAAATCACTAGTACACACACGCACACACTTGTTTTCGTGCATGCATGTGTATGTGTGTGTGTGAGAGGATGTGTGGGCTATTAGTTAAGGCGTTGACCTCACAATCCTAAGTCGTTGGCTCAATTCCTGTACTGAGTGACCAGGAGTGCTTCTGAGCTCGGCTCTACACTTCACATTCCTCCTGCCTGTTCAACTGACAAAGCGTACATTAAGCCAAGTGCTGGCACAACCCCATCAACCCCATCTTACCCCCAGTAATCAGATCTTTGATGATCCACTGCATCAAGGCTGGAAGCACTGGGAAGGGGTCACTGGTTGTCCCTACATAAGCACCTAAAGCTATGAGCAATCACATGCAACTAACTACCAAATCATACTCACAAATGACTGATTGTTATCCTTTCTATACATGGGCTGGTTTCTTCCCCTGTCAGCATATTGTGTATACATTTGCGCTCTTCCTACAGCACAAGGAGGATCTTACTCCTATTTCTAGCAATGTAGGTGTTTCATTATCCTTAGTCACATTTAGTGACAATTGAATTCTTCGTTTTGGTATTATGTTGCACCCAGTTGTTTATATTAATTTTAGATGTGGGCTGCACCACAGTCAAGTGACTGACACAAGTAAAGGAATAAAAGAATATATATATATATAATATATATATATATATATGTATATATATATATTTACTGTATGGGCCAAAAGTCATGCACCAAAACATTTGACATTTTATTTATATTGTATTGTTATTATTATCATTATTATTATTATTATTATTATTATTATTTATTTTGTTCATCATGTACAACTACATGTCTGTTCATCATTATTTCATTTAGATTTTAGAGAAATTGAAGCTGAAATGTGCAATATACATATATTAAAGGAGTTTTATGCTGGTGCATGACTTTCGGCCCGCCCTGTGTCTTTGTGTGTGTGTGTATAGACAGTAGCATAGCTGTGTGGTTAGAGGTTTGCTTCCCAAGAACATGGTGCTGAGTTCAGTTCTACTGTGTGGCACCTTGTGCAAGTGTCTTCTACTACAGCTCCAGGTTGATCAAAGCATTGTGAGTGAATTTGGTAGATGGAAACTGTAAGAATCCCATCATGTATATGTGTATGTATATATATATTTACATATATATATATATATATATGACAATTGTGATCTCTTTTAATAGAAAAGTTTCTGGAGAACCCTCTTTCTCATTGAGTCTACTGGGTGATAACTTACTGGTGGAACTTATGCTGCAAGTGCCAATGTTTGATTCTTGATTCTTGACAAAGTGAAGTGTAGCAAACAAATTTCAATTTTCGATTGATGCTATCATATCCTCCATATTTTCCACTCCTTCTCACTCCAGTTCTTCCCAAATTAAAAAGCAATTATCTTCTTCGCATTTCAAAATGCTGAGAAGCTACTTGCTTTTTTAACTGTGGATTTCATCGTCATTTTTATCTGCTAATGATTATTTGTTGGAGTAATTTCGTTAAGATATGAGGTCCATTCAAAAAGTTTCAGAACTGTTACTATAAACAGAAAAATACAACAGATATCAATTTGGCATTTAATCTCCTTCGATGTAGTTTCCTTCTGAAGCCTCACACTTTATCCCGTGTTGTTTCCATGAATGGATGAATTCCTGGTGGGGATAGCAAGCAGTTGCCTCATCACATTTCCTCAACATCTTGAAATCTTGTTGGGCGGGTCTTCCATTGCAAAAATTGAGCCTTGATTTTGAAGTCATAGATCCATAGATCCATGATTTGTCACTTGGAAGTGAGTGAGAACATTATAGCTTTGTGTGCATGTACATCAGAGTTCAAGGTCAATTTATGCCAAGCAGCTTCACTCTGCAGACCTTTCTTCTGTTACCATAGCAACAGTTCCAATATTTCATGAGTCCTCATACAGGAGTATCCATATGTTTTAGTATGTGTGTGTATGCATATATACATATATATATATATATATATATATATATATATAATATTTTTGGACTAATAGGTATTTGTCGATCAGTGTGTTGAAGTATTGAGTAGAATACTGGCACACTCTGGGTTCCCTGGTATTATCTGCAGTCAGGGTATATTTCCTGATGGGTCAAAACTGTCATATGAAATGAAGATTAATACCAAATCCATCATCTGGTTACTTAAGAATTATTTATATATATATATATATATATATGCCAGTACCGTCTGACTGGCCCTCATGCCAGTGGCACGTAAAAGCACCCACTACACTCTTGGAGTGGTTGGCATTAGGAAGGGCACCCAGCTGTAGAAACTCTGCCAGATCAGATTAGAGTCTGGTGCAGCCATCTGGTTCGCCAGACCTCAGTCAAATCGTCCAACCCATTAAACGATGATGATGATAATGAGATATATATATATATATATATATAAGTTCAGCAAAATTTAGATTCAGATGACTATGGTACTTAAGTTAAAGGCACTAGAATTTCGTATGGTATTATCCATATAAATCAAATGGGGTGATTATAATCAAAATAAGCAACAAAGATATCCAAGGTAGTGTAGTACAATCGTTTCATGAAGTAGCATGAAACGATTGTACTACACTACCTTGGATATCCTTGTTGCTTATTTTGAGTGTGTGTATATATATATATATATATATATATATATATATATATATATATATAATATATATACAGATATATACATATACAGAGATATACTCTCATCCACAGAGGTAGCCATATATATCTCCTTTGTAGCAAGACCCCTCTGCTTGCCCCTCTGTCATACTTTAGCCTCTCAATGTAACCTCTCTAGTGTTGGTAGTATGTAAAAAGGGGTTGGTGTTAGGAAGGGCATCCACCCATCAAAGCCATGCCAAAGCTGACATTGGAGCCTGGCGTAACCCTGCAGCTGGCTAAATCCTGTTAAACCATCCAATTCATGCCAGCATGGAAATGGACGTAAAATGATGCTGGTGATGAAGATATATACAGGATTATATAACTGCATGAGTATGTAACTGTGGTAGGCTTCTCATGTAAGATAGTATACATATGATAGTTGTATAATACACAAGTATCTCACTGCGATATTATTATGATGCAGGAGTATCGGCACATGATAGTTTTAGGACATAAGAGTATCTAGCTGTAAGAGTATTGGGATACAGGAATATCTGTATGTGATATATTATGGATATCGTATCTGTCTGTGATATGATATAATGGAGTATCTGCCTGTGATATTATGATACAGGAGTGTCCAGATGTGAAAGTACTACGGTACAGGTGTATCTGTGTATGATTGTTATAACCCAGGAATACCTGTACATAGCAATGCTATGATGCAGGATTAACACAGCAAGCTAGCAGAGTTGTAACTGTGCCGGGTAAAATGTTTGTGGCATTTTGCCTATCTTTACATTCTGGGTTCAAATCCTGCAGAGGTTAACTTTGCCTTTCAACGTTTCGGAGGTTGATAAAATAAGTACCAGTTGAATACTGGTGGGGGGGGGGGTCAATGTACTTGACCTTTGTCCTGGAATTGCTGGCTTTGTGCCAAAATTTGAAATTAATATTATGATACAGGATTGGGAGCAGATCATCTTTTTTTTTTTGTTACTCTCATTTGTTTTGCTGCCCCTTTTTTTTTTTTTGGCACACTCCCGACTCCCTGTTGCCTTTGGCAGCAGTGGCTAGCATGATTGTATCAACAATGTGGTAGAGAGACTAGAGAAACTGTCTGAATCCTCAATTATAAGTAAATAGATACCAAACTGGTACTTATTTTATCGACCCTGAAAGCAGGAAAGGCAAAGATGATTTCAGTGTAATTTGAACCCAGAACATAAAAATGGTCGAAATGCCACTAAGCGTTTTGCTAACAATTCTGCCAACTCACCACCTTATTGTCTCCTGTAATATTAACCAAATAATATGTTAATATCTCCTGTAACTTTAATTAGTTACTGTTTTCTGTGATATTAACTAAAAGATATTAATTCATATCTGCTAAGCAAAAGGATTTCAGATTGATTTTTTTTTAAATCTTTTTTTTTTTTTTTAATCAATATTTAATGAATGTTGTATGATTTTGTGTAAGATATTGAAGTTTCCCTAAATATAAACATGCAATGAATTAGCACCGAAAAGAATTTTTGACAAGAAATTATTACCTTTTGAATCCCGTGTAATCAAGGAACCTTTGTAATTGCGAGCAGGTAGGTGAGGGAAGAGTACACTGATGTGACTTATGACATTTGTGAAGTGAAGTGAACCAATGTATAAGCTGCTGTGTCATAAGTCAACAAGCTTATGACATAGCAAAGAAATTTTCCACTACCCACCCACCCACCACCACCATCAGTGTAAATAAGGAAAGGTGGTATGATGTGATGGTCAAGATCTGAACATCTTTCATTCTAGGTTTGTATATTGACCAGTCCTTTGTCTGTCCTTGTTTGTCCCCTCCATGTTTAGCCCCTTGTGGGCAATAAAGAAATAAGAATTTAGGACAACCTTATGAAAACTACTGAAAAATTTCTTTTTTGAAGTTTTGTGGTAGTCTTTTAGTGCTTCAACATTAATTTTAATCATATAGGAAACAGGGGTTTTGCCTTGCTCCCTTAATATAATTATATATATATATATATATATATATACATACATATTAGAGGGAAGCCACTATGTGGACACCCTTATGCTAGAAATAGATCCGCTATGGTCTTACCACTAAGAAATGTTCTCAAGAAAAAATTTAGCAAAACAACCAAAACGTAATCGGGCAAGACAAAAGAAAAAGCAATAAAAATATGGATTATTCGCATACATGTTTCACTATTAACATATTTAATTTTCTCACCCTCATTTTAAATTTAAATTTATATATATACATATATATATATATATATAATTATTAATTTAATAAATACATTTATATATATTTTAGTTTGGTTGAGTCAGCCTCTTGCAGTTCTGAGTTTCACATGTGAGTGCACAGGATCTTCAGGCAATTTATAGCTGAAGAAATATATACACATCTGTATATAGGATGCCTCTCGTAGGGTATGATGGTGGCGGGGCATTAAGATAAAGGAGGGTGGAGAAGTAAGAAAAAAAATCAAATACTCATACACAAACACACGCTCTATGTGTGTGTGTATGTGAGAGATAGTATGTGTGTGTCAAATGCTAATACATCACGGCGATCACCAAATGTTACAATCGCTTGTGTGTAATAATGTTGCTCAAACTTAAAGAATCCTTAGAATTCATCCAATATTACAGCAATTTTTGTTGCTTTCTTATTCTTGTAAAAGTTAGGTATTTGAAGTGTCAAGGCTTATTAACAGGTATTAGAAAGTTGAATAAAGAAGAGATGCTTTAAGTAGTGTAATCCATGAGGTACAAAAAGACAAGGGTGGATGGTCATGGCTAGGATTTTTTTTTTTTTTTTGTAATGAAGGATGATCTGAGATTAAGTAACATCAGAAACAGTAATCACTGCAAAATGTTAGATTAGCCCTTTTGATGCCAACCTACCTAAAACTGCATCTGACTCTATGATAAAAAGAACTTCCTGCTCTAAAGTGAAATTAATTTTCTAAAATCTTCCATCAAAATTTCATATTAACCCTTTTGTTACCATATTCCTGTTGAGATACTCTGTGTTTCTTTCAACTATTTTAAATATAATGAAGAATTTAGTAAAATAACTTAGTTATCATTAAGCTAGTGTTAGGATCATAAATCGTGACTAAGGTTTGGTGGAAGATTTTAATTCAAAACTTATGGAAACAAGACATTTGGTAACGAAAGGGTTAATTAATGTTCCAAACACTAGCTTAATAATTCAATAATGAGTTATTTTACAACAATTTAATAATTTAAGTTATTTTACAACAAGCAAAGTAGCTAGTTAGAAAGTCTCTATAAGAAATGAAAGTAGCAGCTATACCGAGAAGTAATGTTTGTCACCACTTCAACATGGCTCTTTGACATTACTACCATTTTTTAACCCCAGGAAGAGTCTCCTCCAGCTGGTTCTTCATTATTTACAAAATTGTCACAAAAGCGGTGCATTTCAACAGAAATATCATAAGAAAATAGTTAGTTAACAAATATTCTTTGAATTTGACCTGTGATAGAAAGAAATCTCCTCCTCCGAAGGAGATTTCTTTCTCAGCTTTTAACACCAAGAATATCCATCTAGCCCTAAAGGATATTTTACAATTATTCAATAAAGGTTGACTACAGTTGGAATCGATGGATATTTAGGATGAAGATGGTACAGCACTGAACTAAATGCTTCAGGTCATGAACATTTTATTCCCAAGTTTTTTTAAGTTATTAAAAAAAATTTTTTTGTTTTTTTTTCGGTTAAATTCAAATATGAAATAATACAATTTATACATGTGTAAGTGTGGTATACATGTGCTATGGTGTGATGTGGGCACTGTTGATCTTCTAATCAAAACAAGTTAACGATGTTTCCATTAGTTTTCAATTGCAGAACTGTTGCTCTTCTGTTGCTAGGATGGCATGAGGTGGGACTTGAACTCAAAATGCACAGAACTAGAAACAGCTGGCATAAACTATCTTGACCGATGCTCTAACAAGTCTGTCAATCTATCATCTCAGACTTATCGACCCTTGAAAAGATGAACAAAGTTGACCTCAGTCTGTTTTCGACCCTTTAGCATTCAGAGTTCTCTGTCAAATGTAATGCTTATTTGTTCACATTGTTTTTGAATTAATCATCCATTATCTCATAGCTTTGAGATTTCCATGATGTCAGTGTTTATTTTTAGAATGACATTGTAGGGTAGGTGTGAGAGGCTAGATCTGGCTTCTTCCAACATAAAATAGGTAGAATATTTGAGCCTGGTATGGCCGGTTTATAATGACATGCTGAAAAGTTCCTGACTTTGGACAAAAGAAAATACAGGAGGATCAGTTTATTATGGTTTTATTCGACATATTCCCCACTCAGATTCACACACTTATTGCAGCAGCCCTTCAGTTTTTCTAAGCCTTGTAAAAGAACTTGGAAAGTTGGGCCTCCAATCAGCCCTTTTGTGATGCCCTTAACCTTTTTGTTACTGTATTCATTTGGAGATGCTCTGTGTTTCTTTCAATTACTTTAAATATAACAAAGAATGTAGTAAAATAACTTAGTCATCATTCAGTTAGTGTTAGGAACATAAATTGTAACTAAGGTTTGGTGGAAGATTTTAATTCAAATCTTATGAAAACAAGACACTTGTACCACAGAGCCAGAGGCAGTTTCAGGCGGGTTGGTATCAAAATGGTTAAGAATTGCTTCTCTATTATATATTTTAACCCTTTTGTTACCATATTTCTGTTGAGGTGCTCTGTGTTTCTTTCAATTAATTTTAAATATAACAAAGAATTTAGTAAAATAACTTATTTATCTTTGAGCTAGTGTTAGGAACATAAATTGTGACTAAGGTTTGGTGAAAGATTTTAATTCAAAACTTATGAAAACAAGATATTTGTACTCAGAGCCAGAGGTGGTTTCAGCCAGGTTGGTAACAAAAGGGTTAAAGCTAGGAAATTTTCAACAGTTCCTTGTAAATGTTAAAGGGTTAAACTCAGATTGCAGTGAGCCAGAACAGGCTCTGCAAGGGATTCCATCCAATGTTCTAATGATTCCACTAATCAGCCTTAAATTCTTACATGCATGCAGATGTATATACATTAATCAATTAATTAATTAGTTTAATGTTATGCAAACATGCAAACTTAATTATCATAACTGCTTCAATGTCCACATAGTGCCAAAACATCATCTTTTTTTTTTTTCAAATGTTCAGATATGATAACATTAGTTTCATTGTGTACAGAATAAATTATGCAAATTATGTAAATTGTGATATAATAAATATTTAATGTGATAATTCTTTAATTACAACGTTCTTTTGTAACGACGCTCCTATCCAACGACGCTCCTATAATGTAGGGTTGCCATATATCTCCTCTTTGGCATGGCATTCATGCTTGCCTTTCTCTATTATACTGCAGCCTTTCAACGCCAGTATAAATCCACCTTCATCTTTCAAATACTAACCGTTCACACACACATACACGAACATACATACATACACTTCGTAGTGGGAGCTTTTTCATTTTTCCTTTACCCCCCCCCCCCCCACCGTTGTTCTTTTTCTATGTTGAAAGTTCCTTCAGTCTCCTACACTAGTGCTGGTGACATGAAAACGGCAACCAATGCATAGTGTAATGTGGTTGGCATTAGGAACGGTATCCAGCTGTTAGAAAACCATGCCAAAGCTGACATTGGAACTTGGCACCACAGCCCTGCTGCTCATCAGATCCTGTCAAAAAAATCCAACCCAGCAAGGCCACAGTCAAATGACTGAAACAAGGGAAAGAATAAAAGAATACACATGTATATATCATCATTGTTCTAACGTCCAATTCTCCATGCTTGCATGGGTCAAACAGAATTTGTTGAGGCAGATTTTCTACAGCTGGATGCTCTTTCTGTTGCAAACCCTCATTTGTTTTCAAGTAAAGTGATATTTCCCCATAGCTAGACATGTTCTTCATTGCAAAATGGAAGCAAACAAACTCACTTCTATAGCAGTGATGCCCATTTACAACCATCATATGATATATATATATGTATAAATCGAAATCAAAATCAAAGTGAAATTCGATGACAGGCACAAGCAACATACAAGTGTGATCGTTGACAGAGAGGCTAACTGGCTTCTGTGCCAGTGGCACATAAAAGGCATCATTTGAGTGTGATCATTACCAGCCTCACCTTACTGGCACTTGTGGCCCGTGCTAGTAGGGTGCTAAGAACACCATCCGAGCATGATCGTTGCCAGAGTGGCTAACTGGCTTCCATGCTGGTGGCATGTAAGAAGCACCATTCGAGTGGGATTGTTACCAGCATCGCCTTACTGACACCTGTGCCATTGGCATGTGTAAAAAGATTCAAGCGAGATCGTTGCCAGTACTGCCTGACTGGACCCCGTGCCAATGGCACGTAAAAGCACCCACTACACTCTCGGAGTGGTTGGCGTTAGGAAGGGCATCCAGCTGTAGAAACTCTGCCAGATCAAGACTGGAGCCTGGTGCAGCCATCTGGTTCACCAGCCGTCAGTCAAACCGTCCAACCCATGCTAGCATGGAAAGCGGACGTTAAACGATGATGATAATGATGATGATATATATATATATATATATATAAACACACACACATATACATACATGCATATACATACATATATATATATATATATGTGTGTGTCCAACCCATGCCAGCATGGAAAACAGATGTTAAACAATGACGGTTATATAATATATATACGTATATATATATATATATATACATATATATATATATATATATATATATATTATATA
>NC_043018.1:26592763-26650263 GCF_006345805.1 Octopus sinensis
CAGCAGACACAGACAGCTTCCCCATTCTAAGAAAAGAAGTGGTTGAGTCATTAAAGAAAGGTAAATCAGCAGGGGTGGTCACCATCCAGCTGAGCTAGTGCAGCCAGGGGAAGAGGCCAAGGTGAATGCACTCCTTCATCATCATCATCGTTTAGCGTCCATTTTCCATGCTAGCAAGGGTTGGACGGTTCGACCGGGATCTGGGAAGCCAAAAGGCTGCACCAGGCCCAGTCTGATCTGGCAGTGTTTCTACAGCTGGATGCCTGTGAGTGTAGTGGGTGCTTTTTACGTGCCACCGGCACAGGTGCCAGGCGAGGCTGGCAACGACCACGATCGGTTGGTGATTTTTACGTGCCACCAGCTCGGAGGCCAGTCGAGGCGGCGCTGGCAACGGCCACATTCAGATGGTTCTTTTACGTGCCACCAGTACTGGTATCACAACTACAATTTCCATTGATTTTTGATCAATTGTAATATGTCATAGGATTTCAGAATATTTTCATCAATATTTTTCCCTTTTAAACAGCTGGACTCGAGTAGATTATGCAATCGTGGGATTGCACCCAGAAAATTACCTCCCAGGCACAAGTCCAGGCAAGGTTGTTTATGGAAGACCAGCAGTCGCCCATGCATACCGACCTCCCCTCTCCACACCACCAGTGTTATCCAAGGGAAAGACAAAGGTCAATACAGCTTGGCACCTGTGACATCACAACTCATTTCTACAGCTGAGTGAACTGGAGCAACATGAAATAAAGTGTCTTGCTCAAGAACACAACACGCAGCCCTGTCCGGGATTCGAACTCACAACCTCATGATCGTAAGCTTGACGCTCTAACCACTGAGCCATGTGCCTTCACACACATACATATTTATTTATATATATATCACCGTCACCATGACCGACCAGGCTATCAAATGTTGCTACACATCGCTGGTCACAATGCGCTTCACATTGTTTTAGACTTCAAATGATGCCACCCCGCTGGTTAAGCGAACAGGTCAACAGAAGAAAGAATGAGAGAAAGTTGTGGAGCATTAGGTGTTTTCGCTCAATAAACACTCACAACGCCCAGACTGGGAATTGAAACTGCGATCCTACGACCGCGAGTCCACTGGGCCATTATATATATATAATGGCAATTATGTGAATATATAAATTAGATACTTAATACCCCTGATTGTGCTTTCACAATGCTAAACCTGCCCCTTTTTTTTTAGACATGAACTCGCCGGGAAGCATCTGGCCAAGCATATGAAATGTTCTGTTGGTAGTCAACACCCATAGGTAACAGTTGCATACTGTCCTTCTCTTCCAGATTGTGAAAACTTATCATAATGTTTGATCTAAATACAGTGAAATTTTAAGACTTCATTTTTTATAGGCGTTCATGGGTTAACCCTTTTGTTACTAACCCGGCTGAAACCAGCTCTTGCTCTGTGGTAAAATGTCTTGTTTTCATAAGTTTTTAATTAAAATCTTCCACCAATCCTTAGTCAAAGTTTACCTTCCTAACACTAACTGAATGATAACTAAGTTATTTTACTAAATTCTTTGTTATATTTAAAATAATTGAAAGAAACACAGAGTATCTCAGAATAAATACAGTAATGAAAGGGTTAAATATAAATTTATTAAATGTAATAGTTTGGGTGTGAAATACAAAATATGTATATTTATATACATACAAAATGAGAGAAAGCAAAAAGTGGAGACTGATGATTTTTTAAGAATAAATATATAGGTATTTATATTAATAGGTCCAGCTTACACAGAATACAAATGATAGTGAAAAATTAAAGGGGTACAAGAAAGGTTTTATAAGTCCAACAACTGTTTCTGGGGGCTCAGAGATCCATAATGATGATGTTGGTAGATGTAGTTTATCACAATATGCAACCATATAGATGAAATTAACCCTGGATGAGATGAGGATCCATCTTCAGAGTAGAGAAGATCTTGCATTGCAGAGAACTTCAATATACATACATAATGTGTTTGTTTGTGTATACTTTTATCTAGACATCATGTGATGGTTATAAATGAGTGACAATGTCATACAAGTGAAGTTGTTCATTTCCAGTCTTCCATATGAAACATACCTAGTCATAGAGAAATATTACTTTACCAGAAACAGGTGAGTGTCAGCGACAGGAAGGGCATCCTGTTGTTAGGTGTTGGAAAATATGCCTGCCTTTACAAATTTCATCTGACCTATGCAAGCATGAAAAAATGGACATTGGGCCTTCAGCATTTAAACCGGACATACCCAGCCAAAATGTTCTACCTGTCCTATGTTCAAACTAGCCGGATTTCCAGATTTGACCTCTTGCACCTAACCTAAAGTTATTCGAAAAAGTATAGTAGAAGGCTATGGTAGAAGCCACTAGCCCATGGTGCCACAGTGTGGAACTGAAACTAGAACCATGTAGTTGGGAAACAAGCTTCTTACCACACACAGTCACCCCTGTGCCATGGTGGTATAAACAATACATCATTGAAATTTCAAAGCTACAAGTAAGGCATAATTAATTGAAAGCAATGTGGCCTTTGATGATATGCCTGTGTAGACCTGTCAAGTCAAGTATGACCACAGCTGTGGCCAATGTCAATGCTAGGTCAATGGTACCTGTGCCAGTGGCACGTAAAAAGCACCCACTACACTCTTGGAGTGGTTGGTGTTAGGAAGGGCATCCAGCCATAGAAACCTTGCCAAATCTGATTGGAACCTGGTGCAGCTTCCTAGCTTAGCAGTTTTCAGTCAAAGCATCCAACCCATGCCAGCATGGAAAACGGACATTAATTGGTGATGATGTGAATAACCAAGCATTTCATTTGACAGAAATAACCTAAACACTGAAGGGACGAATGACAACGATAGTGATGCTGGATCCATATTTGGTTAGTAGTAAGTTCAGAGCTATTTACATTGGCAATCATCATCCTTGTGCGACTGACAAAATATTGTGGACAGGGTTGGGGAGTAAAAAAAAAAAATTCACTCAGTTGGAAATGAGGGAGAAAGGAGAGGTGTTGGGAAAATAGAAACAATGTTTGAATCCTCTCACTGACCCACAAATATCAGAAACAAAACTGGGTACAGGTCTAGAACAGTGGTTTCCAAACTGTGGTCCATGGACCCCTGGTGGCCTGCAAAGGTAATACTGGGGGGTCCGTGAACTAAATTCAAAATTTCATATATATATATATTATATATGTGTGTGTGTGTGTTATGCAGGCATAAGTTACAGGTGTTCAAGCCCTCTAAGGGATAAATGTATCCAAAGGCACTCGTGGTAAGTACCTCAGTAAGTATGATCCTTGGTATAAGGTATACGGCAGCAGGTAACTTAACGAGTAAACCATAGTTTAATTGTCTATATATACATGTGTATATAAAGGGAAAGTTTACGAAAATAAACAAAAGACGAAGGCAGGTGGAGTACAAACAAACAATGTATTAGTATAGCGCTCAAGAATAGAAAAAGTCTTTTACGTTTCGAGCCTATGCTCTTCGACAGAAAGATACACAGAAAAAAACAAGGAGAGAAAAAAATGCGTGTAGGAGCTAACGATCTATCATAGCATCCTGACTTTGGATATGTGTGTGTGTGTGTATGCAGGCATAAGTTACAGGTGTTTAAACCCTCTAAGGGATAAATGTATCCAAAGGCACTCGTGGTAAGTACCTCAGTAAGTATGATCCTTGGTATAAGGTATACGGCAGCAGGTAACTTAACGAGTAAACCATAGTTTAATTGTCTATATATACATGTGTATATAAAGGGAAAGTTTACGAAAATAAACAAAAGACGAAGGCAGGTGGAGTACAAACAAACAAATGTATTAGTATAGCGCTCAAGAATAGAAAAAGTCTTTTACGTTTCGAGCCTATGCTCTTCGACAGAAAGATACACAGAAAAAAACAAGGAGAGAAAAAAATGCGTGTAGGAGCTAACGATCTATCATAGCATCCTGACTTTGGATATGTGTGTGTGTGTACATAAGGATAGAAAATATTAAAAGGGGCCACTGGTCTAGAAGATAAACACATCAAAACCATTCTATGTCCCTGCCTTAAGCCCAGCCACCAACCTTTAAGAGCAGAGGTTTTCAACCATCTTTTTTCCTATGGATCTCTTTGATTCTTAGCTTACTCGGATGGACCCTCATAGCCAGTTGATGTTTCAAAAATCCCATTACATTTGTGTAATTAAATATCGTGGGGACGCTGCAACGGATAGTATCAGAGCTATGCCGTTGTGAACTTCGGTTCCTGGTAGGGCCACCCAAGGCAGATTGGTCTGACACCGAGTGGTATTAGGGCCACAACCCGGCAGACGGGGCTCTGGTGAAAATCCTCGGAGTGTCTGTTTTGGCAACCAGCGGCTCCTCGGTCGTTCTGTCCCTGCGTCTGCGGACAATCTGCGGCAAACAGGATGTCTCTACATGTGGGATTGTTGGGGACCGCTTGTCAAATCAACATATTCCCACGAAACTTCTTCCATGAATTCTCAATGACGAATACAATGCCTCGAGGGTGGTGGAAGAAGCTGACTCAACCTGCCCAGGGTGAATGTCACCACAAGTACAAGTAAGTAAGTAAGAAACTGTATTAAAAAAATTGTTAAAACATTTTGTGTATTGTAGAAGTGTAACCAATTTATTGCAGATAGATTTTAACAAAATCTTATGCTGGCCCCCAAGGGTCATATAGACCTATCCACTTCTGCAAGGGCCATATGGACTCTGGTTGAGAACCACTGTTTTAAGGCATTGGTAGCATGAAGGGCATACAGCCCTAAAATCTAGTTCACGCCAATTAAGTTGGCATCACTTGTCTTATAAAAAAAAAACGAAAAAACTTGTGATGCAAATGGTTGTTTTGAAAATAAAGAGCAGAACATTGTTTGAGAGATATTACTCTTTTACTCTTTTACTTGTTTCAGTCATTTTGACTGCGGCCATGCTGGAGCACCGCCTTTAGTACTTATTCTATCGGTCTCTTTTTTGCCGAACCGCTAAGTGACGGGGACATAAACACACCAGCATCAGTTGTCAAGCAATGCTAGGGGGACAAACACACACACACACACACATATATATATATACATATATACGACAGGCTTCTTTCAGTTTCCGTCTACCAAATCCACTCACAAGGCATTGGTCGGCCCGGGGCTATAGCAGGAGACACTTGCCCAAGATGCCACGCAGTGGGACTGAACCCGCAACCATGTGGTTGGTTAGCAAGCTACTTACCACACAGCCACTCCTGCGCCTATATATAGGAAAAGAAAAAGTTTGGTTTTAATTGAAACAATTCCAAAGTGAAGTAAATAGATGGACAGGTGGCAGAGTCATTAGCATGATGGACAAATGTTTGGTGGATTTTTCTTCTGTTTCTTTATGTTCTGAGTTCAAATCCCACTGAGATTAATTTTGCCTTTCATCCTCTCAGGGTTTATAAAATAAAGAAATGTTGCTAAGCATTTTGTTCAGTTTTTCAATGATTTTGCCAGCTTGCTGCCTTAATAATAATAATAATAATAACAATAATGGCTTCAAATCTTGTGACAAGGGCTGCAGTTTTGGGGTCAGAGATAAGTCGATTACATCAACCCCAGTTTTCATGGGTACTTAATTTATCGACCCCTAAAAGGATGAAAGGCAAAGTACCAGTCAAGTATGTCAGCAATTGTACCCTTCTCTCAAAATTGCTGGCCTTGAAAATGGTGCCAGTCTATCACAGGGTGACTCATCTGTAGCTGAGTGGACAAGAGCAATGAAGTGTTTTGCTCAAGAACACAAATCACTGCCCACTCCAGGAATCAAATCCACGATCATCTTATGCAACACCCTAACCACTGGCCCACGTGTACTTTTATTTCAGCGGGCCCAGAAGGATGAAAGGCACTGTTGACCATGGCAGGATTTGAACTCAGGATAAACACTACATGGTGCTAAGTCCCATGCTCAAACAACTCCTTAATTAAATCTGAAATTGACCTCGATTGGATTTGAACTCAGAACATAAAAAAGTGGAGCAAATACTGCATTCATTTATCTTTTTATTCCATCATTTGACTGCAGCCATGCTCGAGCACCACCTTTATTCAAACAAATTGACCCCAGGACTTATTCTTTGTAAGCCTGGTACTTATTCTATTGGTTCCTTTTGCTGAACTGCTAAGTTACGGGGGATGTAAACACACCAACATTGGTTGTCTAACGATTGTGGAGGGACAAACACAGACACACAAATACACACATACATACATATATATATATAATATATATATATATTATATATATATACAAGTGAGTGGACAAATGAACAAAGGACATTCAACCAATTTATTGGAAGTTACATGTATAGGTCAAAACAGTTTGATTCAAATTCACTGCTACTCTTGAGTTTCAAGCATGATGCTAGTCATCAGCCATTTTGAATTTTTAATGAGAGAACTTAATTGTTATTATTGTAAGGTGGGCTGCAATTGGTTGAGGAAGGTCATGTGGTGTATCCATATATATATATATATATATATATATCATCATCATCATTTAGCGTCCGCTTTCCATGCTAGCATGGGTTGGATGGTTCAACTATATATATATATATATACACACACACTGAAGTAAGCACATAAATGTGAAACAAGGTGGACAAAAGAGTACTCAAATACCAGAGGTAGAGTAATATACTTTATTTAAAAGCAGCAGATATGTAGCAAAAGCTGTTACTCGGAGTTTCCCGTTCCCGTTCATCGGACAGTCTTTTTTTAACAAAACTGTCCGATGAATGGGAATGTGAAACTCCGAGTAACAGCTTTTGTTACATTTCTGCTGCTTTTAAATAAAGTATATATTATATATATATATATATATATATATATATACGATGGGCTTCCATCTACCAAATCCATTCACAAGGCTTTGGTCAGCCCAAGGCTATAGTAGAAGATACTAGCCCAAGGTGCCACACAGTGGGACTGAACCCGGAACCATGTAGTTGGGAAACAAGCTTCTTACCACACACAGTCACTCCTGTGTCATGGTGGTATTTTGTTCATTGCTGTAACAATTCTGTCTCTCCACCCCTTTAATTAAATCTGAAATCAGTGAGATTTGAACTTAGAACATCCAAGAAGTGGAAGAAAAACTATGTGGTTGCATTTTGTCCACTGCCTTAATAAATCATGAAATGAAAGTAACAGACATAGATACTTATTTCAAGGATGCTAATGATGGTGTGCATTAGCAGTTAGTGAATATAAACCAATTAGGAGCAAACTGCAACTCATGAGACTCTCTCAATTGCGTGGCAACAAAAATTTATGTTGAATTTCTATTAGTAGTGCAGTCCACCTGATGATGAGCTATGATTCATGTGGCCCACTTCTTGATAAAGGTTGCTCATGCTTGGTATAAACGATTAAAACTGGAATAAAATGGCTTTTGGTAAAGAAAAGGCAGAGTCTATTCAATGAAGATCCTACAGTAAGTCTCCACTCTCTGTCACCAAAACTGTTTAAAGAAAAGACAATTACTGATATAGTTTGGCATCAGTGTCATCACAGACAAACACAGAATGAAAATAGTTGAAAATAAACACCACAAGGTATTTTGTCTGATATTCAAATATATTTTGCCAGTCTTTTGCTGTAGAGTCAGATTCTATTTAATCAACCCTGGAAAAATGAAAGGTAAAATTGATCCCTGCAGGATTTGAACTCGGAGCTTCAAAGAGCCAGAGCAAAGATTCCATGGAATATTATCTAACACTCAAGCAATTTTGATCTCAGGATTTGTGTTTTTATTTCATTGACCCCGGAAGAATGAAAGGTAATGTAAGCCACATCAGGATTTGAACTCAGAATGTTAAGAGCCAAAAGAAATACCTAATGACATTGTATTCAGTGTTCTAACAATTTCAGCAATCAACCACACTGGTCTGGCATTTTCCTTATTATCGATCTCAGAAGGAGAGGTTAAGTTGACCTTAGAGGGATTTAAACCCAAAACATAAAGAACTGGAACAAATATTACATAATAGTTTGTCTGATGTTCTAATGATTCTGTCAATCCTTTTGGATTGGTTAATGATGAAAAGAACATAAATCTTAGTACCCAAGGAAACCAATTCAATTCAATTCAATTTTTATTGGCTCAAAAAGCAAAAGCAAGGCTATGTAGGGGGACAGGGAGTTATGTACAGGGAGGGTGGTCATACAATGAGTTCAGGCCATTCCTGGTCAAGAGAGACTTTGAACCGAGCGGTCATCGGCATCTTCACTATCTCGTCTGGCAGCTCATTCCACAGATCCACAACCTGGACGGAGAAAGCCCCTCTCCTTCAATTGAGATGAAATCGTCGTATATAGAGCTTTTCGGAGTGCCCCCGCAGCCCACACTCTGGAGCAGGAGTGAAGAACAGCTCTTTCGAGAGGTTACACTTTCCGCTTATGATGTTTTGAGCGAGAATGAGATCACCACGGTGGCATCGTTTTTCGAGAGAATAAAGGTCAAATGTCTTCAGCCTTTCTTCATAAGACAAATGCTTGAGACCAAGAACCATGTGGGTAGCCAGCTTCTGGACTCTTTCGAGATGATGTATGTCTTTGCTGAATTGTTGGTTAGTGAGGATAAACAGTTTAAATGTGGAATGAATTAGTTTTACGAGAGAGAAAAACCTTTTGTCTGACAAAGAGTTTCCACCAAAAACATTAAGCTTCTCTTCTTTCTTTCACAGTAGACTAATTTATTTGACTTTTGAACAGTTTATAAAATAGACAACATTGAAAAATTCACTGTTATTAGCAGGGATGCAGAAATTGATAAATGTTTGTGTTAGCTTGCAGTCTTGAGTTCAAATTAGCCAATGAATAAAACTTCTCTGAAGACCTACTTGATAGAATTAGCAGCCAAATCTCCCTGAAGAAAATCTCTCCTTCACCAAATCTATCTATTTATCTATACACCCTACAGTCTTAAAAGGAAAAACACATTGGATAATGTAGTCCAAGGTACACTAATATAAGAACATCTTGTATCATGGGTCTGCTCGTCAGAGATGGCTATGACCAAGCTGGAGTTAACAGTAACTGAAATGACTTACAAGAGACTAGCATCTTTTCCACGAAGAAAGAGATTGTAGTGGTTATGTGTGTATGTAAACAAATACATAAACCGATTTATGATTAAAACTGATTAATTTGCAGTGTTAGTTTAGTGATTGGTCACTACATACACAAATGCAGGCAACTGCTACAAGTCGCTTGAATAGAGTACATATTTGAAATGAATATGTTTGTGTGTGTGTGTGCGTGTTTCATTTGAAACAGTAGTCAATCGGCACTTTTTCTGTCTCTGTCGTCTGCCAAAAACTTGGGTCGTAGATAGCTCTATCTCATGTGTCTGCTCCCGTCTCCGCTGCGATTTTCTGCCTCTCTGTTTCACCCTTGTATTTATAATATTTGTGACAGCTAGAAAAACAGACATACTGCAGCAGAGACAGTGCTTAAGTAGGTCAGCACTTGTCCAGTTGAACTTCGCCTGACATGGCTGAGGTCACAGGTCAAAGGGAGATGATCAATCACTTTTTGACGGAACAAAGCAAATCTTCTTTTCGCGCCTTTGGTTGCCGTGGTTTGGGTGACCGAGGATTCTTGGATTTGGTTTCAAATCTAGGCTTAGAGAAGGAAGTGCTAATTCTTACAAGATGAATGAATGTGGATGTTGGAGACCGAATAATCATTGCATTTCATTTATTGTATTAATTTATTTAGGGTCTTTAAATGACATCAATGTAGGAGCTGAAGTAGCGGAAACCGGTGAGAAACTTGGGGATAACAAGTTTTTTCCTCTTTTGGCAATTTGCCTTTGGTGAGAGTTAAACCAAAAGAAACATACATTATTTACATTTGACAGATATTTGTCCTCATCTTGTTTTGGCTGATATACCCTCCTTCGAGTAAAAGCAACAATAGAAGAGGATATAACCAAAGACTGTGTGTACTCCATCCCTTGCAGCTGTTCAGTTTGTTAATGATTTTGCCAGCTTGCTGCCTTAATAATAATAATGATAATAATAATAATAATAATAATAATGGCTTCAAATCTTGTCACAAGAGCAGCAGTTTTGGCGGCAGAGATAAGTTGATTACATCGACCCCTGTATTTCATGGGTACTTAATTTCTCGACCCCAAAAGGATGAAAGGCAAAGTTGACCTCAGCAGAATTTGAACTCAGAATGCACTGACAGCTAGACAGCTGGTGTGGGTTTGTTTATGTCCCCATAACTTAGGGGTTCAGCAAAAGAGACAAGCAGAATAAGTGCCAGACCGTAAAGATAATTACTGTGGTTGATTTGTTCGACTAAAATCCTCCAAGGTAGTGCTCCTGCATGGCTGCAGTCCAGTGACTGAAGCAAGTTAAAGATAAAAGCTACTACAAATAGAAAGTAACAATCCATTGAAAGAACCTACTTCAGAAATAAACAGTTATAAAAAAACAAATATCAATAACAACAAATGATGGGAACATTTGTGAGAAAGTCAATATTTCGCTGAAGAGCTTAGAATAATGCTGAAACATATCCAGTTTTCTATATTTACTGGAAATGTTAAAGATAATATATATCATCATCATCATCATCCAGTGTTTTAAATCCAGGTTTTGTCCCTGTTAACGGGGGTGGCCGATATCTACTTCAATTTCATAACAACTAAGGCAGACAGGTGCAGCCCACCCCAAACTTTGGGCTGGCTGGTGTCCATTCTCCCTTGTTATCATGAAGCCTTTTTGAAGCTGGATTTTCTATGGGGAGCATGTCCTTGCTTAAGCCCAACCTCAGTTTTTAGACATGAGTGGTCTCAGAACAAGGCCTCTACCACAATTTCTAAGAAATGCGATGAAAAACTAGCTCAGGAAGGCAAGGACATCAGATAATTAATAGGGCCCTGTTAAATCAAAGGGCCCCAAAATTTAAAAGAACCTTGTTAGATTCATAAGGACTCAGTTAGATTTAATGTATTTTTGAATAGAAAAGGGCCCAATAAATCAAAAGTGGGTTTCATAATTTAAAATATTTTATTGGCTTTAAGAAAATAAACAAAAATAAAAACATTATAAATTATTTATTTCATTTGTGTAAATATATTTTAAAAGTTATAACTCTAAACTTCAGATTTCTCAGAGATAAAGACATTTAATTCGGGGCAACTGGAAACTTAGGGTTAAAATGTTCAGAGGCATTTCATCCATCCTTATGCTCTGAGTTCAAATTCCGCTGAGGTCGACTTCATCATTCATCCTTCCGGGGTCCACAAAATAAGTAGCAATTGAGCACTGAAGTCGATGTGATCGTCTAGCCCTTCCTCCAAATTTTCAATCACTATTGTCAAACACGGGGATAGGTCGTTTGTAAGACGCCTAGAAGTGAAATGGAAGAGGTTCCAACGTTGGCTGTGTTTTGTCAGTTATAAATATAGAGTCATCTCCCTTCTGTCATCGTAGTTATCAAAATTACCAAAAGGAAAAATAAAACCCAGAGCATAAAGTAAAAGAAAAAAAATCACAGATAAATAATCATTATTGAAGACCAGTGGTTCCCAACTATTTTTTGGTCTATGGAACCCTTTGATCACTATTTTTATTCTACCCACACATTCACTTGTATAGTTTGAACTGTGTAAAACATTAAAGAAAGAAACCTAAATGTTTCTTGCAACAAGTGCTCCTAAAACAAAATGGGCGATCTTACGGTACAAGTACCATAACTGCCAATTATAAACCAACGTGGTTTTGTTTACATTTCTGAAGAAAAAAAGAAACCCTTTTCTCCCACCCCTAACCATAACCCCCCCCCCCATATATATATAAAAAAAAACTTTACGGAGAGTAACGATCTTCTTCAAATGTAAACAAACACACGTAGCAGTTATGGTATTTGTACCGTAAGATCGCCACAAAATGTTCTCATGACCTTTAAAGGACCTCCAATTTTACTATTTTGGGATCTTTTCGGTTTGAACGGCAGTTTTTCTAGCGGTGTCATATGAATTGTCACCCATAATTATGACCCCAGTATCGATCTATTGCATTTCAATCTGTTTTAGGGTTAGGATTGGGGGGAAGGGTATCTTTTTTTCTTCACAAATGTAAATAAACCCAATCTGTTTCTTAAACGAGGGACATATTCATACGGCACAGAATGTTTTCACCTCAATAGACGTCATTGATTGGTTGAAATTGCAGAAATTGAAGTAAAAAAACAACAAATATCTTACAAACTATAGAATTTTCTCAATAAAACCAAGAGAAAAAAGATGTTTAATAAACACATTCTACCAGTATACGAAGTTTAAAAGTGTTTAGTCACGTGGAAATTATTTTAAAAAAAACTACTGTTCAAACCGAAAATATCCCAATTTTGTTTGAGTAGCCCCCCCCCCCCCAACAAAAATCTTATCTAGAACCCCCGTTCGACAACTACTGTTGCAGGCAGATGTAATTTCATAGGAAGCTTCTTTTCAGTGTTCACCGGTTGAAGTGGTGCATTCTGGGTGAGTTCTGTCAAGGTTACCTCCACCTTTCTGCTTCGCCTGGTTCTTCTCATCGCTCAACCTTCTTCACTCACCATGTCTACATTTTGGCGTCAAGCTGGACTAAAGTAAGCTATTTCTTCTATTTTATTAATACGATAACACCACTGCTTTTACCCAGTATTTAAAACATGCAGAACGAATATAATATATGCAAAATAAGAGATAAGCTAAAGCGAAAAACCTCAACGTCGTTTTGTAAAACCTTGTCCTTCCGTTTTTATTCAGTTCCCGTCGAGGATATCTTTAGAGAAATATGCTAGTTTTTTTTTATGTAATACATATTCATCCCCTACTCAGTGTAATTCTTTAAAATTGCCAAATTTCGGTGGAAGAAGGTCGTACTTAATCGTTAGACAGGCATTTAATTATGCATGTGAAACGAAGGTGTATCTGTGACATGCGGCCAAATCGTTATGCAAAAGGTGAAAGAACGAATGTATTTTAGCCATTTGTCTTAAAATACCGGTTCTGGTATGTTGTACGCAAAGCTGTGTTTATAATAATTTTCATTATTTTTATCGGAGCTTCTTGTAATATTTTGCCCTGTGCGGTAAAGTCTTCACTTTGCCTTTTCACTTCCAAGGACAGGACACAGCAACGGGGTCGACTTGTGCCTGGCTAATTGAGGTCTACATTAATTGTTGTTGTTATTTATTATCATTATTATTGGTGGTATTACCACGCTGAGCAAATGCTTAGCGGCATTTCGTCCGCATTTACGTTCTGAGTTAAAATTCCACCGAGGTCGACTTTGCCTTTCATCCTTTCGGACTCGATAAAATAAATACCAGTTGAGCACTGGGACTCGATGTAATCGACTTATCCCAACCCCGATATTGTTGGCCTTGTGCTAAAATTTAAAACCATTATTATTATTATAATAATAATTATATATAGTTGTTCTAATTTTATTGGTTTCGGGTAGGTTAAAAACGTAGCTGTAGGTTGTGCAGGAAGTTGATAGAGAGCTACTAATTAAAGAAAATATACCAAATTAGGCAAGAAATAGCATATAGACTTCCTTCAAATCACACTATACTGTCTTAAGAAAAAGTGCCAACAACATTGGGATGTTGTAATTTAGGTAAAGTGTGTCTGAAAGATAGTCGCTTTTAATGAGAGCGTGGATTGACCTCACACATACACAAACCGTAAATTCTCTATCACCTTGACTGCGTCACTTATCTGTGATATAAAGAAGAAAATAAATTGCTTTTCTTTTTTCGCTCCTAAATGTTCTTATGCAGAAATTCAATGTTTTTTTCTTTTATTTTATTAAAATGTTAAGTGATTGAAAAACAAAAAGTAACAAAACTCTTTCGGTTTCATTCCTCAACAGAAACTTTTTGTTACGTAATTTGGGTATCACTTATCACTTGTTTTCAATGTTTACACAGATTAATTAAAACGTCTGAAAGAGTTCTTTAAAAATGTAGGAATTATACCCGATAAGCCATAAGTCACGCACCAAAACATTTGACATTATTATTAGCACGCCTGACGAAGTGCTTAGCGGTATTTTGTCCGTCTGCACGATATGAAATTCCTCCGAGGTCGGCTTTGCCTTTCATCCTTTCAGGGTTGGTAAAATAAGTACCAGTTGAGTACTGGGGTCGATGTAATCGACTATTCCCCTCCCGCAAAATAAGTACCGGTTACGCACTAAGGTCAATATAATCGACTTAATCCGTTTGTCCTCTGTGTTTAGCCCCTTGTGGGTAGAAAAGAAATAGGTATTTCGTCTGCCACTACGTTCTGAGTTAAAACACCGCCGAGGTCGACTTTGCCTTTCATCCGTTTGGGATCGATGAAATAAGTACCAGTTATGCACTGGAGTCGATCTGATCGACTTGCCCCCTTCTCTAAAAAATATCTAGGCCTTGTACCTAGAGTAGGAATAATTATTATTTATTTTGTTTATCATGTGCATGTGTATTCATCTTTATTTTATTCAATTTTAGAAAAATTGTTTGGTGTATCACTCATTCTGTCCCTTATTCAAGTTGAGATGGGCAGGGGTCAAAGTACAAAACACCTGTTTCTCAACTTAAATTTTAATGATGGTTTGTTCAGTCCCGAATTCACCCGAGTCAAGCAGATTTATGATCACAAAAATTCCAGTGACGACCACTTTGTCTTTTTATTCCGTTCTCTAATGTTTCAAGATAATAGAATAAGATACAGCTACTGTCTCTAGCAGGTCAAGCAAGCATGTTGAGGACGAGCCTCTCAGTGGTCACTCAACTTGTTAGAAACAGCAGCCAGGTCTCCTTCAATTTACACTCTACCATCTTAAAACAAGAGGAAGGATGCATTAGAAAATCTTATATATTCACACGTTCCAAGAAATGGAGTGGTCCTGGTTGGAATGCCTTTGTTCATAAGGATGTCTGTTTGATTGGGATTGATCTGGAGCTAAAACAGCCACTATAGCGGTTCCCATGTGTCATTTGATGGATGTATATATCAGTTGGGCGGTTCGACCAGGGTCTGGGAAGCCAGGAGGCTGCACCAGGCTCCAGTCTGATCTGGCAGTGTTTCTACAAATGGATGCCCTTCCTAACACCAACCACTCCATGAGTGTAGTAGGTGCTTTTTATGTGCCACCGGCACGGAAGCCAGTCAAGGTGCTGCTGGCATCAACCATGTACGGATGGTGCTTTTTATGTGCCAGTGGAGGCTGGCAACAGTCACGATCGGTTGGTTGTTTTTACATGCCACTGACACGGAAGCCAGTCAAGGCGGCGCTAGCATTGGCCACGTACGGATGGTGCTTTTTAGGTGCCTGGGTTGGCTGGCAATGCCACGAACGGTTGGTGCTTTTTACGTGTCACCAGCACAGAAGCCAGTCATGGCGGCGCTGGCATCGGCCACGTACAGACGGTGCTAAGTCCAGATGTTGGGGGGGGGGGCAAACACAGACACACAAACATATACACGTACATATATATATATACACACGACAGGTTTCTTTCAGTTTCCGTCTACCAAATCCACTGGTCGGCCCGAGGCTATAGTAGAAGATACTTGCCCAAGGTGCCACGCAGTGGGACTGAACCCGGAACCATGTGGTTCGTAAGCAAGCTACTTACTACACAGCCACTCCTACGCCAATAAATATTAAATAATACTTTAGAAAAAAAGTTTAATTTTTAAGAACAACTTACATTGTTTTGTAATTTAAAAAAAAAATTTTTTTTTTTTTTAGCTATGTGCAGTTTTCATCGATCTGTGCCAAAGTTGTGCGATCTTGTCTCCAACCAGCACCAAGAGCCGCAGCTGAGAAACAGTCTCAGGCATTTGTAAAGGCTACACGATGGGAAGGAGGAAAACCAGTCAGTAAGTTATTTTCTTTCCTTTGGTCTATGGCTGTCATCATTGTTCGACCGTGGTCGAGACAATGGAATTTACCATGCTACGCTAGACTTCACGGTCCATCAAAGCATTATAGAAGTCCTGTTGCTAGATGCCTGTATCCCTGGAGATTACATCACGGTAGGAGAGTGTGCGCCCTCTGGTATTGCGACTAGATGGCTTCCAGAGGAGAAGAGTAGAAATTGCCTCGTTTTCAGCTCTACAACAATGTCCAACAAACTGGACTCTCCTACCTTTCACAATAGATGATACAGGTGGTAGTTTCCCATATATTTGTACTTTGGTTGGATGACGCTTCCACGAGAGATTTTGAGCTCTCATAAGGAGGCGAGTGTAGGTTCCATCCAACCGCCTCTCAAGCTTCTTTGATAACGTCCAGGTTTCTGAGCCATATAGTAGAATTGGTTCGACTGTGGCTTTGAAGATTTCAAATTTGAAGTCTCTACTTAGATTTGATGACCAGATCTTATGCATGTCATTACAGGCTGACCAAGCCATACCCTTTCTAGTTAGAAAATCTTTTCCAGATGATGATATGTATGACCCAAGATATTTGTAATCAGAAACCATATTTAAAGGCACATTGTTGAGAGTATGGCTGTGCTTGGGCACCATCCAGGCTAGAGTATTCTTTTATTTCCTGGATTCATTCATTGGACTGTGGTCACGGTGGACTATGTACCACGTGCTGAGGTACATAGACCTATAAGTAGTCTGATCAATATGTATCCAGACTGTTGCCATAGTAACAATGCTAAAGCACACAGTGTGAAGCCGCTTGGCACACATTGACCTTGAACTCTGCTGTGCACGTGTAGTAAGTTTTAACGTTCTAGCTCACTTCCACTGTTTACAGCAGTGCTTGGAAGGAAGGTGTGTCGCGTGTAATCGTTGAGTTGACAGAACAGAGAAAGTTGAGCAGAGAATCGGCATCAAAGTTTGCCAAAAGCTTGGTGATACCGGCAAAGTTTTCAAAAAATTTTCATCGTTCTCGACAAAATCAAGATCTTGTGCAACTGAAACCTGCGTGTCTTCTTGGCCAGCTGAAAGCAGTTTTGGCACAAACTTAGTAGACACCTTCCTTCCAAGCACTGCTGTACACAGCGGAAGTGAGCTAGAATGTTAAAACTTAGTACGCATGCACAGCAGAGTTCAAGGTCAATGTGTGCCAAGCGGCTTCACTCTGTGTGCTTTAGCATTGTTACTATGGCAACAGTCCGGATACTTATTGAGACAAAGGCAGTTGCATTTTTACAAGAAACCAGCACTAAATTCACATCATTTCTTAAGAAAAAGGAATGTTCCACTTTGCTGTTTCATCTCCAATTTAAAAGGAGATTACTTTTCAGTTTGTGTTAGTACTACTTTCCATGTGATCTACATGAGCAAATTTACTTTGGTGGGTGATCTGTGCATTTATTTTAATTATTATAGGGTTTTCTTGAAAAAAAAAAACATTCGAACGGGATCGTTGCCAGTGTCGCTGGACTGGCTCCTGTGCAGGTGGCACATAAAAAGCACCATTTGAGCATGGCCGTTGCCAGTACCACCTAACTGGCCCTCATGCCGGTGGCACATAAAAAGCATCTACTACACTCAGAGTGGTTGGTGTTAGGAAGGGCATCCAGCTGTAGAAACTCTGCCAGATCAGACTGGAGTCTGGGGCAGCCATCTGGTTCACCAGACTTCAGTCAATTCATCCAACCCATGCTAGCATGGAAAGCAGACGTTAAACGAACAATTATAAGAATCTTTTTAAATGCATTTACAATGCTAAGTAATTACAAAATAATTTTAAAAGTGACCTAAAGTAATTTCTCTTGTCGATCACATGCCAAAGTAGCACCAAAGTAACCGTTTGTCCTTGTTTGTCCCCTCTGTGTTTAGCCCCTTGTGGGTCGTAAAGAAATATATACATATTTTTTTTTCTCTTTTCCTATTTTTCAGAAGTTGCAGCAGAGAAATCATGAGACTAAATAACATAGTAGCCATGTACTATGTACACACTGGCACCTTTTGCTTCCTTGAACTCTATAGTATGTTAAAAAATTTAAGTAAAATCTATTTGTAAATGCCTTCAGTATCAAGTCTTGTTTTTTTTTATTTTTTTTACCTTTTATAGTTGTCTCCTCCTGGTCACTGAGTACCACTATGGGTGCAATTCCTCTGAACAGACCTCTTGGCTGGCTGGGTGCTTTAGAATATATCTGGGTGGGCACTAATTTGTAATAATGCTAAAGTGGAATTTCGAAATAAGTGTATCACTGTAAATCTAAGGGGGCACCTTTGAATAATGGGGCATTACTGTCCAGCACCCCCCACTTAGTGAGGGGCGTGCCTCTTTATTCTTTTACTTGTTTCTGTCATTTGACTGCGGCCATGCTGGATCACCGCCTTTAGTCGAGCAAATCGACCCCAGGACTTATTCTTTGTAAGCCTAGTACTTATTCTATCAGTCTCTTTTGCCAAACCACTAAGTTACTTAAGGTGCTTAAACACACCAGCATCGGTTGTCAAGTGATGTTGGTGGGACAAACACAGACGTATACACACATACATATATACGATGGGCTTCTTTCAGTTTCTGTCTACCAAATCCACTCACAAGGCTTTGGTCGGCCCGAGGCTATAGTAGAAGACACTTGCCCAAGGTGCCATGCAGTAGGACTAAACCTAGAACCATGTGGTTGGTAAGCAAGCTTCTTACCACACAGCCTGTGAACGAACTATCTGCATATCTCCACTCTGGCTCACTTGATGCACAGTTTCTACCCAATTTCTCTTAGAAATACTATATCAGCACAATGCTTACCCAAGGAGGTCATACAGAATTAAAATCTAAAATGTTTGGCTGAAAGCAAATTTCTCAACCACACATCTTGACCTGTACCTCACCCTTCACCACAGCAGAAACACTTGTGGCCCTGAGGGGTCTGCTGACGAGAGGGAAGTGTTTCCAGCATTGCAATGGATTTAAAAGGGCTTGCAAAATGTCTGTGGACCTCCTGCATTTTCTTTCTGCATGGGGTCAAAGCATCTCTGATGTTTTATTTCGTCTAATTATTTCCCAACAGAAATAGCAAAACAAATAAGTGATCAAGGGTTTGTGAAAGCAGATTAAAAAGAAACTTTTAATTAAAAATGAATCTCAATATAAAGAATAACAAATTATTTTGAAGAAAACTGGACGGAATTTAAGATATCTGGGGAAAATGTTTAGAAACCAGAGGACAGTGGAATGTAAATATCTTTCACCCTTTTGCATCCAGCCCAAAGTTCTTACTGGTTTTATGTTCAAACTCGTTAGATCCAGCCTCTTACATCTACCCTACAATGTCATTCTAAAAACAATCACACCATCAGACCCTAAAAGTTATGAGATTAAGGCATGATTAATTCAAAATATTATAAATAAATAGTTTTATATTTGACAGAGTAATCTGAATGCTAAAGGGTTAAAATTTTCTAGAACGCTTTGTGGCATTAACATGATCTGGTATAAGATAACCTCTTTGATGTATTACTCTCTCTCTCTCTCTTTTACTTGTTTCAGTCATTTGACTGCAGCCATGCTGGAGCACCGCCTTTAGTCGAGCAAATAAACCCCGGGACTTATTCTTTTAAACCCAGTACTTATTCTATCGGTCTCTTTTGCCGAATCGCTAAGTGACCGGGATGTAAACACACCAGCATCGGTTGTCAAGCAATGCTAGGGGGACAAACACAAACACACACACACATATATATATATATATATATATATATGTGTGTGTGTGTGTTTGTGTTTGTCCCCCTAGCATTGCTTGACAACCGATGCTGGTGTGTTTACATCCCGGTCACTTAGCGATTCGGCAAAAGAGACCGATAGAATAAGTACTGGGTTTAAAAGAATAAGTCCCGGGGTTTATTTGCTCGACTAAAGGCGGTGCTCCAGCATGGCTGCAGTCAAATGACTGAAACAAGTAAAAGAGAGAGAGAGAGAGTAATACATCAAAGAGGTTATCTTATACCAGATCATGTTAATGCCACAAAGCGTTCTAGAAAATTTTAACCCTTTAGCATTCAGATTACTCTGTCAAATATAAAACTATTTATTTATAATATTTTGAATTAATCATGCCTTAATCTCATAACTTTTAGGGTCTGATGGTGTAATTGTTTTTAGAATGACATTGTAGGGTAGATGTAAGAGGCTGGATCTAACGAGTTTGAACATAAAACCAGTAAGAACTTTGGGCTGGATGCAAAAGGGTGAAAGATATTTACATTCCTGTCCTCTGGTTTCTAAACATTTTCCCCAGATATCTTAAATTCCGTCCAGTTTTCTTCAAAATAATTTGTTATTCTTTATATTGAGATTCATTTTTAATTAAAAGTTTCTTTTTAATCTGCTTTCACAAACCCTTGATCACTTATTTGTTTTGCTATTTCTGTTGGGAAATAATTAGACGAAATAAAACATCAGAGATGCTTTGACCCCATGCAGAAAGAAAATGCAGGAGGTCCACAGACATTTTGCATATATATATACACACACATATATACGAAAGGCTTCTTTCAGTTTCCGTCTACCAAATCCACTCACAAGGCATTGGTTGCCCAAGATGCCACGCAGTGGGACTGAACCCAGAACCATGTGGTTGGTTAGCAAGCTACTTACCACACAGCCACTTTTGTTTCATTTGTTTTAGTGTCCATTTTGTTCCAATGCTAGCATGAGTTGGATATTTAGGGGTAAAATTTTACAACCAGATACCCTTTGCGCTGGTAAGCTCTTACCTCTTTTCCAATTAAGGGACCCCCTCCCCTACTAGTCTTCCAAAGTGCATTAACATGATGCAGGATAAATCCCTTGCTTTGGATTGGATAGCTGGATATTAGTCTGCTCTAGATAATAAAAAGATCTCAGAAAATCTGCCACCTGTCCTGGAAGACTAGCTTAAGCTATGAAGAAACTGAATTGACTTGATTTCATCATCATCGTATAACGTCCGCTTTCCATGCTGGCATGAGTTGGACAGTTCAACTGGGATCTGGGAAGCCAGAAGGCTGCACCAGGCCCAGTCTGATCTGGCAGTGTTTCTACAGCTGGATGCCCTTCCTAACGCCAACCACTCCGTGAGTGTAGTGGGTGCTTTTTACTTGCCACCGGCACAGGGGCCAGACGAAGCTGGCAACGGTCACGGTCGGATGGTGCTTTTTACGTGCCACCGGCACGGGGACCAGACGAAGCTGGCAACGGCCAGATGGTGCCTTTTACGTGCCACCGACACGGAGGCCAGTCGGGCGGCGCTGGCTACGGCCACGTCCATATGGTTCTCCTACATTCCACCGGCACTGGTATCACAGCTACAAATTCCATTATATAACAAAATAGATTTGACCATGTGATCTTTGCAGAATCTTCCTCAGCCTGTCACTGAAGGATGGCAGCAGTTTTTATATTAATTAGCATCATGGCCCATTACTGGAACTTACTAGTGACATCACGTATTTCACATGATCATACTGCTTAATTACAAAGAAATGCAAATTTTTTTTGTGCATTTTTTACAATGTTTCATAATTAAACTTTAATATTTAGCACTTGTGTTATTTAAATACCCTCGAAACGAAGCCAAAAATACAGGATAAATTATTTTCTCAAATAATGAAAATGTTCCACGGGTGGTACATGTGGCAGTTGTGTGAAGTTTGATGAAATGTCAGTGGCACATGTGGCTGTTAATGTGTTGAATTTATCAAAAAACTGTTTATCAACATGATAAAGTCAATTTGTGGAAGAACTATTTGATAACACAAACTGGCTAAATTCATTTTCAGTTTGAATATTATTTCATGAAGCATCTCCATGTTTAGTCACATGACTACAACCGGGTCACCAAAGTGCAGTTCTACTGCAATTTGTAGTGGATTTGTATTAGTGACCAAGTCACAACTGATGCTTCATGAAATAAATTTACCATATATGCCAGCATCCCAATTTACAAGTGTTTTGTGGAAAAACGACATTTAATTTTTGCTTCCTTATCACATGGCTCCAGGCTTCAGTCCCACAGTGTGACACCTTAGGCAAGTGTTCTCTACTATAGCCTCAGGCCAACCAAAGCCTTGTGAGTGGATTTGGTCACTTGTTGGAGGATAATGTTTTACCATGGGTGACCGAAATACTTAGAGGTAATTACATGTCCACACAAGATGGTGTGCCTTCTCATATATCCAGTGTGACACAGCAGTGGTGCAGGAACCATTTCAGCAGGTTTTGGGACAAGAATGTGTGGGTCCTCCTTCAGCCCAGGTGTCAACCCTATGGACTTCGCTATATTCAAGAGTTCCTTACAAAAAAAATCACTGCTCTGAAGAAAGCCTTAGTCGTGTCATGGGATCGTTTAAGTAAAGAAGTCATCTGGCATTTGTGTGACTCTTTTCAGCTGTCTTCTGGTGACTGTGAAGGCTAAAGCTGGACATATTGAATGAAACATAACTCATTATGCTATATGAACCTATTTAATTAAATCTGAAAGAACTTGAGTTTTTATGCCCTTTACTAAAAATTATGACTAAAGCTCAATCAGGAATTCTTTACGCTGCGAACCCTGTATTTCAGAAACTAGTCTGTGGCCATACTGGGGTACTGCCTTGAAGAATTTAATCAAGTGAATTGACCCCAGTACTTTCTTTTTTTTTTTTTCCTCTCTAAAGCCTGGTACTTATTCTATCACTCTCTTTTGCCGAACTGCTAAGTTACAATATTGTAAGCACACCAGCACTTGTTTTCAAATGGTGGTAACACACATCACATCATCATCCTTTAACATTCGTTTTCCATGCTGGCATGGGTTGGATGGTTAGACCAGAGCTGGCAAGCAGGAAAGCTGCACCAAGCACCAGTCTGATTTGGTTTGGGTTTCTAAGGCTGGATGCTCTTCCTAACACCAACCACTTCACAGTGTGTGCTGGGTGCTTTTAACATGGCACGATTAAAGGATGTGCCCATATATGATGGGTTTCTTTCAGTTTCTGTCTACCAAATCCACCCAGATGGCTTTTGGTCAGCCCGAGGCTATAGGAGACATTTACTCAAGTTGCAACTTAAGCGGGACTTGAACCATGGGGCCAGGAAGCAAACTTCTTACCACACAGCTACACTTGCATAACAATTTGTTTTGTCATATTCAAGAATTAAAAAAAAAAAAAAATGCAGGTCTTATATGCTAAATTTCAAATGCATTTAACAGCTTTGTGTGTTATAAAAAGACTCTTCCACAATATAAGTGCTTCAGTATGAACACAGTCTTAGATTAAGTTACTCACTCGACAAATTAAAACTCAAGAAAATCGATTTTCTGAAAAATTATTTTTTTTTCTTTCTTCTGGGGTCAAAATTTCCCTCCTACCATCACCACAGTCTGTTCTTCCACCCCTTTTAACAGACAGTTACAAAATAGTGATAGAAATACATTTTGTGAGATGACGAAATAAATGTCTCTTTTTTTTTTCTCTAATAACTTAAGGTGTGTGTGTTACTCGTCAGATTAAATATACCCGGAGTTGGAAACTTTCACGTCATGATTGGTTCAATTATCGTTCAATACAGTTTGGTAGAGAATGTTGCTTCTCCAGAGAATTACTGTATAGCACAGACTGAACTGGACTTGTCATTCACTGGTTGACCAAACTGGTTTTCAGCTCGACGACGGTTCGCTGTAAAGAGACACAAAAGTTTGAAACGGTTAGAACATTTTCAGTCAGGGACGTCAGCTGCGTGAGGGAACAACAGTTCAGTTTTGGTGCTCTTTCAGAGAAAGTACATCAAAACTGAAAGTATGTTTGGTGATTCCTGTAAAATGTGTTTTATTTCTTCAATTTTTTTTTCAGCTGAATGGCTTATGTTTATGTATTTTTTGTGTATGTATGTGTTTATGCATGTGTGTGTGTGTGTGCATGTATGCACAGCAGTAACAGTGTTGAGTATCATGGAAAATACCGGACACTCAAGCATCAATCTCAATATCCTAGCTGTCCCCATTAGAGCAGTTTTTTTTGGTCCTGCTCTGCCCTCGTGTTAATTCCAATTTCTCTGACATATTTCTCAAACTTGGTTGTTAGTGCTCCGAGTGCCCCTTCAACTCCTGAGATGACAGACACTCTCTTCATTATTATTATTATTGAGTGAGAGAGCAGTGCATGCCATCAAAGTGATACTGGGGTAAAATATACGAGGCCCAGTACACCCATGTATCACAACATGGTGATCTCATGTCAGGCACATGCATCCCATGATTGATCTCATGTCAAGATAAATAGCGCATGACTTTGCAGGTGGGGCCCAGTTAGAATTTTCTTCAGGGTGAGTAGCCCATCCTGCTCAAAAGGTCCCTGAATAAGGATGTCGAACGAAACACCCATGTTTCCAGAAATAAAGTAAACCCCAAAGAATTCCTCTCAACACATGGCTACGATGCTCCCCCACTACTTCTGCTCGTGATCAGAGATGCACATATCGTCAGCCACTAAGGGACATGCTCAACTGGTTAAGGTCAAACAACTGACAAGCAAATCTGTGGCATTGAGCAGAATATTTGCTGTAGCCCATCTTTTATACCAAGACAATGTACTTGATAACACTTCCAATCAATTAAGATCAAAAGCCATGAGAGACAGTGCTGGTATCAATATTATTACAGCAAGTTAAATGAGTGTATAGAAGAGTCATGGGCAATCTGTGGCCTGTGGCACTTTCTGAATGGCACACCTAATGAAAAATTATTTTGAATTTCTTTAGTAGTGTGGCATGCCTGGTGGTGACTCATGTCTCATGTGGTCTGCATCTTGGAAAAGGTTATATCCATGTCTGATATAGGGGCTCACCTGGTCATGGCACCACACCTTTGTACCTAGATTAGATATCAGCTTTAGTTTAAACACTTACCTTCAATATAAACTTCTCGGTTGAATTTTCCAGCAGCCAATGCCATCCTAGAAAAATTTGGAAAAAGAAACAAAATTTAGTGTCTTCAACATAGGTGCAAGGTGTGGCTGTGTGCTAAGTAAGTCTGCTTCCCAACTACACAGTTCCAGGTTCAGTCTCATTGTGTGGCACCTTGGGCAAGTGTCTTCTACTATAGCCTCAAACTAGTCAAAACCTTGTGGGTGAATTTGGTAGATGGAAACTGAACGAATCCTGCTGGTGTGTGTACTTATATATTGTAGAACCTCACAGTATGAGTGCCCCATTGTACGAGCTTAGACTCATGCAAATTTTTGTCTTGAAGTACGAGTGGAATTCCGTAGTTAGGAGCACACAAATCATCCCATCTTTAATGTAATTCAGTTAAACTTGTAACTACATCTTTTATGTTTTAAAATCCATAGAAAAAATTATTTTGAGTAGTTTTGGGATGCTGGAACAGATTATATTTTAGTTAATTTCAAAGGGGAAAATTGATTTGTAAAACGAGTAAATCGTAAGACGAGCTCGGTCATGGAACGAATTAAACTCGTACTGTGAGGTATCACTACATACATATATATATACACACACATACATATATGTATGTATGACATACATACATATACATACTTACATTACATACATACATATATATACATACATATACATACACACACACATGCATACATACATATACATACATACACATACATACACATACATACACACATATACATACACATATATACATACACATATATACATACACATATATACATACACATATATACATACACATATATACATACATACACATATATACATACACACACATACATACATACACACACACACATACACATATATACATACACACACACATATATACATACACACACACACATACACACACATATACATACACACATATGGCCTGTGGCACTTTCTGAATGGCACACCTAATGAAAAACTTCTATACATGTATGTATATGTATGTTATGCATACACACACACATATATACGTACATATATACATATATATATGTGTGTGTGTATGTGCCCACTACTGCTTGACGACTGGTTTTAGTGTGTTTACTAAGTACTAAGCTTAAAAAAATAAGTCATGGTGTTTTGTTTAATTAAAACCCTTCAAGGTGGTGCCCCAGCATGGCAACAGTCAAAAGACTGAAGCAAGATCTCTTGTTTATTATTGTTATTATTTAACTCCCAAGATGGTCGTGATCTAGCTACCCTATAATTAAATGCATTCTAGTCATGCACCTTGGCATCCTATCTTATTGTCATGGGTGTATAGTATTAGAGTACATTATTCAATGCGTCAGGGTGTGATTTAAAGGAGATTTGGCTGCTATTTCTAGCATATTGAACGATCACGTAGAAGCGCCATTCACACCACGACCTCACTTAGTCCATCAAGAACTTCATTTTATGTTGCTCTGATCGTTTTGACATCTGACATGCAACATACTGTGCCATACACCTGTACAGGCAATGTCAATTTGATGGAGGGGCTTCAGCTCACACACAGCACAAACCTTTGATCACTGTAAACAAATCTTCTGAGCAGGTTACTCTTTACTCGTTTCAGTCGTTTGACTGCGGCCATGCTGGAGCACCGCCTTTAATCGAGCAACTCGACCCCAGGACTTATTCTTTTGTAAGCCCAGTACTTATTCTATCAGTCTCTTTTGCTGAACCGCTAGGTAATGGAGACATAGACACACCAGCATCGGTTGTCAAGCAATGCTAGGGGGACAAACACAGACACACAAACATACATATATACGACGGGCTTCTTTCAGTTTCCATCTACCAAATCCACTCACAAGGCTTTGGTCGGCCCGAGGCTATAGTAGAAGACACTTGCCCAAGGTGCCACGCAGTGGGGCTGAACCCAGAACCATGTGGTTGGTAAACAAGCTACTTACCACACAGCCACTCCTGAAATAATTTTATGTTGTTTTGCTATCACTAGGACATCTGTGGTATACCTATTTCTTTACTACCCACAAGTGGTTAAACACAGAGGGGACAAACAAGGACAGACAAACGGATTAAGTCGATTACATCAACCCCAGTGCGTAACTGGTATTTAATTTATCGACCCCGAAAGGATGAAAGGCAAAGTAGACCTCAGCAGAATTTAAACTCAGAATGTAGCGGCAGACAAAAGACGCATTTCGCCCGGTGTGCTAACATTTCTGTGGTATACCATGCACCTGTACAGGCAATGTCAATTTGATAGAAGGCTTGAACTTATGTACATTGTAACCATTTGATCACTATAAACAAACCATGTGCACATGTTGTTCAACAAGAAATTACAGAAACCCTTATCTGTCATCTAAAATAGACGAGTCCTTGATTCTATTCTACATCATTTACCACCTCAGCACTCTGAAATACTAACAGCATAAAAGTGACATAATCTTTCTCCATTTCCTGGCCAAAATATAATCGAAAATCTTATATGAATACTCACGTGTCCCTTCCAGGTCTCAGCGAAACTTCAAACACTCCGTAAACAGGTTTGTGGTCTGATAAGTTGATGTTCATGACACTGTTATAATCAGTACAAACAATGATGTTTTTACGTCGTGAACGAAACAATATTCTGTCCTGCAAAAGAAAGAGACAATAGCATCACATTACAACTGATAAGGTATGACCATATAATGCAGTGGTTCCCAAAGTGGGGCATTTTGGAGTAGCAATAATGATAGGTTCATTTGTTTAAATTTTATTTGTGAAATACAGTTGTTTTGAATTTGCTTCAGAAAGGGGTCTGTGTTTGTGATGATTAGTTGGGGCGGGGTCGCTAGGAATGTGGTGCGAGGGGTCAAGGAGGCAGCAGCCCAGAAAAATTTGGGAACCACTGATATAAGGTATAGGTATAATACTGACGATAATGACCATATAAGGTATAGGAATGATATTGATGGTACGATCACATAAGGTAGTATATACTATATATATTATCATACCAACTCATTACCACCATTTTGACATCCATTTTTCCAATACTTGCATGGGTCTGGCAGAGTCTTTTGAAGATTTTCTGGCCGCTTTCATTTGTTCCCTCAAGGTCGGGCATGGAAATGAACAACATTGCTTGTATGATGGCGATGCTCATTTACAACCGTAATGACCAGACAAGGGGGAACACAAGTACACATCAGGCCTGTGGAGTCAGAGTCAGAAACAATTAAGGGGTAGTCGGAGTCAGTGAAACTATAAACCAGTTATTAAATGCAGTCCTACTCAAAGTACCATGTTTAAGATGGTAAGGTGGTGTTATTTGAGGGTGATCTAGCTGTTCTTTCTAGCAGGTCAGGAAACTGTGAAGAGGTTCTCCTGTTAGCTATTAAATGTTGTTTAACCCTTGGCCTGTTCTGATCAAACAAGTCAATGATCAAGCTATTTCAGCCATGGCCATCCTCCCTGTTAGCATTTACTTGTTGCAGTCATCAATGGCCATGCTGGAGCATGGCTTTAACATGTTTAATCTAACAAATCAACGTCAGTATGTACTTAATTTCTTTTTCAAGTCCAGTATTTATTTTATCAGTCTCTGTTGCTCAATTGCTAGATTACAGATATAGTGGCTGTGTGGTAAGAAGCTTGCTTACCAACCACATGGTTCCAGGTTCCTTGTGTCTTCTACTATAGCCTCGGGCCAACCAAAGCCTTGTGAGTGGATTTGGCAGATAGAAACTGAAAGAAGCCTGTTGTGTGTGTGTATATATATATATTTATATATATCACCGTGACTGACCAGGCTATCAGATGTTGCTACACATTGCTGGTCACAATGCGCGTCGCATTGTTTTAGCCTTCAAATGACGCCACCCTGCTGGCTAAGTGAGCAGGCCGACAGAAGAAAGTTGTGGCGAAAGAGTACAGCAGGGATCGCAACCACCCCGCTGCTGGAGCCTCATGGAGCTTTAGGCGTTTTCACTCAATAAACACTCACAACGCCGGGGTCTGGGAATCGAAACCGCAAGTCCGCTGCCCTAACCACTGGGCCATTGCACCTCCATATATATATATATATATTTATGTGTGTGTCTTTGTGCATGTGTTGTCTCCCAATCACCACTTGACAGCCAGTGTTGATGTGTTTATGTCCCCATAACTTAGCAGTCCGGCCTCAGAGACTGATAGAATAAATACTAAGCTTAAGAAATAAGTCCTGGGGGGTCGAACCCGTCAAGACGGTGCTCCAGCATGGCCGCAGTCAAATCGCTGAAACAAGTAAAAGAATAAACCAATGCTAGCTATCAAGTAGTGGTGAAAAGAAACAAACACATACATATCACACATTGGTATATCAGCAGAATTGATATCCCAAAGTCAAGGGGTCACATAAGGAGCAGTAATGTGGGTGCTGCTGCCATGTAAAAAGCACCTTCCATCCATGACTAACCAGCAGAGAAGAGAAGAAAAAAAAGTGAACACAGCATGCAACAGAAGAATATGTAATATATATCTTACTGTGTAAGAAGGAGTACGTAGCTTGTGGTAAGAGAAAGCCTTTTCGGAGACGTCTTCGCTTAAAGACTTCACATCAAATTTATAGGTCGGTTGGAAACTGATTCTTCCTTCTTGGAATCCTTTGAATATTTTCCCTGAAACAAACACAAAACAATAATTAATATAATTACAACATCATCAAGTGTTTAAACACTATTTTCAGTGTTAGAGAATGAGATTAACCCTTTTGTTACCAACCTGGCTGAAAGCGGTTCTGAGTACAAATGTCTTGTTTTCATAAGTTTTGAATAAAAATCTCTCACCAAACCTTAGTCACAATTTATATTCCTAACACTAGCTTAATGATAACTAAGTTATTTTGCTAAATTCTTTGTAATAGTTAAAGTAATTGTAAGAAATACAGAGCATCTCAAAATAAATACAGTAACGAAAGGGTTAACCTTGTAAGTTTCATGGCAGTATTATCTAAGGTGCATGGCTCAGTGGTTAGAGTATTGAGCTCACAGTCATGAGGTTGTGAGTTTAATTCCAGGACCGGGCTGTGTGTTGTGTTCTTGAGCAAGACGCTTTATTTTTCACGTTGCTCCAGATCACTCAGCTGTAGAAATGAGTTGCTACGTCACTGGTGCCAAGCTGTAGCAGCCTTTGCTTTTCCCTTGGAGAGGAGAGGCTGGTAATGTAGGGGTCACTTTGTTTAGCTAAATCTTTCAAGGCAGTGCTCCAGTATGACAAGAAACAAGAAAAGGGGATGTTTTTAATAGACAACCGCAACCTCAGCTTGTTTGGGAATCTGACTTTGGTATGTAATTCACCATGGCACATCACTGGCCAGAACAGAGCAACAGAATAAGGGGCGAAAAGGAATAATAAAAATTAAAACAAAACAAAAATGAAAAAAAGGCATCATAGGGGTGATGCATACCCTGCGCTCACACAAGGATAGAATTAAATTTAATTTAATAAATATATTCTCAGACAAATTCATATTTCAACAAAATGACATCAAGAGTTATTTCCCCTGCTTATCGTTTATGCATATGTAACAAAGAAAAGCAAAATACTTTGATTTACCCATCTGCCAGTTTTAAAGATAATCCAACCAAACTTTAATGAGGTTGAGGCACTCACCTGAGGAGTATTTCTGTCAAATTTGGTGAAAATCTCTTCAGCAGTTTTACAGTAATTTTGAAAACACACAAAGACAAGTGACTACAATATCCTGCTTTTGCATGCAGGGTAACAAGCAAAGAAAAACGAAAAAACATACCTTCATTGAGAAGCCCCATTAGTTGATCACTTTGAAGAATTTTTTCAAAATTTGGTCTTGGCCTGGCGTCGTCCTTCACCACCATTTCCTCTAACAACGGACACTTTGTTCCATTGATGCGAAAGTTGAAATCACCCATCCAAAAGACAGAATCATATCGAGATGTAACATCTACAAGGAAAAAGGAAACAGATAACACACACACACACAAAAAAAAACAAAGGTTAAAAGGTTACGATGTGTAGGTGGGAGTATGTGTGTATGTGCATCCATGATCATAGGTAATAGGTAGGTGGCTGTGTGGTAAGAAATTTGCTTCCCAACCACATGGTTCCAGGTTCGGTCCTACTGCATGGCATCCTGGACAAGTGTCTTCTACCATAACCACGGGTCAACCAAAGCCTTGTGAGTGAATTTGGTAGATGGAAACTGAAAGAAATCCATTGTCTGTATGTGTGTGGAGGTATGGTAAGATGCTTGTTTCCCAACCACATGGTTCCAGGTTCAGTTTCACTGCATGGCCCCTTAGGCAAGTGTCTTCTACTATAGCCTTGGGCTGACCAGAGCCTTGTGAGTGGCTTTGGTAGACGGAAACTGAAAGAAGCCCGTCATATATGCATACATTTGTGTTTGTTCCTCACTACTGTTTGACAACTGGTGTTGCTTCGTTTATGTCCCTGTAACTTAATAGTTTGGCAAAAGAGACCGATAGAGTAAGCACTACAATAATAAAAAAAGTGCTGGAGTCGATTCCCTTGGTAAAACCCTCCAAGGTGTTGGTTGCCCCAGCATGGCCAGAGTCCAATGACTGAAACAAAAAAAAAAAATATGCAAAGAAAGCAAGAAAGGGGGTAGCACTGTACCTTTACTGCCACTGAGCTGGGACCCTTTTGGCAATCTCAAGTCACGGATGGTCTTCTCATAGTCGCTCATGCGATCAGCCATCTTTTGGTAGGATGCTACAATGTAAACAACGCAAAACGAAATTTCTTAATATTCTTAAGATAAAAAGATCTAATTATCATCATCATCGTTTAACGTCTGCTTTCCATGCTGGCATGGGTTGGATGGTTTGACTGAAGACTGGCAAGCCAGTAGGCTGCACCTGGCTCCAATCTGATATAATAATTTAATAATAATAATAATCCTTTCTGTTAAAGGCACAAGGCCTGAAATTATGGGGGAGGGGAACTAGTCAAATGCATTGGCCCAGTGTTTCATGGGTGCTAAATTTATCGACCCTGAAAGGATGAAAGGACAAAGTCAACCTCGGTGGAATTTGAACTCTGAAGGTAAGGACGGACGGATGAAATGTTGCTAAGCATTTTGCCCAGTGTGCTCATGATTCTGCAAGCTTCCCGCCTCATAATAGTAATAATCTTTCCTACAATAGGAAAGGCGCAGGAGTGGCTGTGTGGTAAGTAGCTTCTACTATAGCCTTGGGCCAACCAAAGCCTTGTGAGTGGATTTGGCAGACGGAAACTGAAAGAAGCCCATCGTATAAATGTATATATATATATATATATATATATATATATATGTGTGCTTGTGTCTGTGTTTGTCCCCCTAGCATTGCTTGACAACCGATGCTGGTGTGTTTATGTCCCCCGTTACTTAGCGGTTCGGCAAAAGAAACCGATAGAATAAGTAATGGGCTTACGAAAGAATAAGTCCCGGGGTCGAGTTGCTCGATTAAAGGCGGTGCTCCAGCATGGCCGCAGTCAAATGACTGTGGGGAAAGGGATAGTCGATTACATTGACCCCCAGCACTTGACTGGTTCTTAATTGATTGACCTTGAAAGGATGAAAGGCAATGTTGTTGTAATTTAGCCCCAGGAGGTATCATCTCCAGCTGGCTTATACGACACGATTTGTGTCCTTATATTTTCAAACAATGGAATCTAGCACCCCCCCACTCAGCTCAAACAATATCTGTGTATTGCGATTCTGGGTTATTTCCCTAGTTAGAAAATATAAGGACACAGATCATGTTGTATAGCCAGCTGGAGACGATGCCTCCTGGGGCTAAATTACAGCAACATTCGTCCTAACCAGGACTGTCATGTTATGTTGGCAAACAGTCTTTACTCCAAAGTACTGTTGCTGAATATCTCATGTTATGAGATTTAAAAATAGTAATTTTCTACATTAAGGTTACACGTTAATTTCATGAGCAGGCTGTTCCGTTGATCGAATCAAATGAAACACATATTCTTTACTCTTTTACTTGTTTCAGTCATTTGACTGCGGCCATGCTGGAGCACCACCTTTAATCGAGCAACTCGACCCCGGGACTTATTCTTTTGTAAGCCCAGTACTTATTCTATCGGTCTCTTTTGTCGAACCGCTAAGTAACGGGGACATAAACACACCAGCATCGGTTGTCAAGCGATGCTAGGGGGACAAACACACACACACATATATATATATATATATATATATATATACATATATACGACGGGCTTCTTTCAGTTTCCGTCTACCAAATCCACTCACAAGGCTTTGGTCGGCCCGGGGCTATAATAGAAGACGCTTGCCCAAGGTGCCAGGAAGTGGGAATGAACCCGGAACCATGTGGTTGGTAAACAAGCTACTTACCACACAGCCACTCCTGCGCCTATTTGTCATAACTGATGGAATGCTTGGTCACATGCTGCATTTTATAGATCCTGTGCTTCAAGATCCACTGTCCCAAAACAAGAATTAGTTCACACTTGCAAAAGCTTCTAAGATTCTTATGACTTCGACAATATATATAGGCGCAGGAGTGGCTGTGTGGTAAGTAGCTTGCTAACCAACCACATGGTTCCGGGTTCAGTCCCACTGCGTGGCATCTTGGGCAAGTGTCTTCTGCTATAGCCTCGGGCCGACCAAAACCTTGTGAGTGGATTTGGTAGACGGAAACTGAAAGAAGCCTGTCATATATATATGTGTGTGTGTGTGTGTGTGTGTGTATATGTTTGTGTTTGTCCCTCTAGCATTGCTTGACAACCGATGCTGGTGTGTTTACATCCCCGTCACTTAGCGGTTCGGCAAAAGAGACCAATAGAATAAGTACTGGGCTTACAAAAGAATAAGTCCCGGGGTCGATTTGCTCGACTAAAGGCGGTGCTCCAGCATGGCCGCAGTCAAATGACTGAAACAAGTAAAAGAGGAAAAGATATATATATATATATATATATATACACACATACATATGAAGTAAAGGTGCTGTAAAGTTTCTGGCTTTAGGTAAAAGAAAATACAGGGGGATGAGTTAATTACGATTTTATTTAACATATCACCCTCTCAGAGTCCCACACTTATTGCAGCAGACCTTTAGTTTTACTAAGCTCGGTAAAAGAACTTGGAAAGTTGGGCCTCCAAACAGGCCTTTCGCAATAGCCTTAAAGCCAGCAACTTTTCAGCACCCTTTCCTATGTGTGTATATATATATATATATATATATATATATATATATTATATATATATATAGGCTATCATCTGTGTAAGTTTGTGTGCATGTATATATATATATATATATATATATAACTGCAGGAGTGGCTGTATGGTAAGTAGCTTGCTTACCAACCATATGTTTCCGGGTTCATTCCCACAGTGTGGCACCTTGCGCAAGTGTCTTCTACTATAGCCTCGGGCCAACCAAAGCCTTGTCAGTGGATTTGGTAGACAGAAACTGAAGGACACCGTCGTATGTATGTATGTATGTATATATATATATATATATATATATATATGTGTGTGTGTGTATATGTTTGTGTGTCTGAGGTTGTGCCTGTAACTTAGCGGTTCAGCAAAAGAGACCAATAGAATAAGTACTAGGCTTACAAAGAATAAGTCCTGGGGTCGATTTACTCAACTAAAGGCGGTACTCCAGCATGGCCGCAGTCAAAACAAGTAAAAGAGTAAATATATACACACACACACACACAGACATAGACACACATACACATATAACAGGTAATAATCTGTTTTATGTAAGCTTTCCTAATAAATCAAGGTATTTACCTGTGAAATGAGAAATGATGAAAAGCATGGAGGTACCAAAAAATGTCAGCGCCACGGCAACAGATCCTTTTGTTTTAATCATAGTGACAGCTCTTGTGGTGATGGAGTCTTCTTCAGGTACTGACAAGAACGAACAAGGAAATGCGACATGAACGACAAATGTGGAAAAATAACAAAAAAGAAAAGAAAGACAAGAATTAAATTCTTCAACAGCTACAGATTGATGATAAACACCTTGTAAGGCAACTCAGCAGTGTTGGGACCTCGTTAATGTTATTTCAGGGAATCAGGGAATGAGATGTCATCGTCATCGTTTAACGTCCGCTTTCCATGCTAGCATGGGTTGGACGATTTTGACTGAGGGCTGGCGAACCAGATGGCTGCACCAGGCTCCAATCTTGATCTGGCAGAGTTTCTACAGCTTGATGCCCTTCCTAACGCCAACCACTCTGAGAGTGTAGCGGGTGCTTTTTACATGCCACCGGCACAGGGGCCATTTAGGCGCTACTGGCAATGACCGCTCAAATCTTTTTACACATGCCACCGGCACAGGTGCCAGTAAGGCGACATGAGAACCTTAATTAGGAAAGTTTCTACTCGCTGGTTATCAGAATGAATTGGTTGAGCATGACTGGATGGATGGATTCTGATGATCTGGTTTGGCTGACAAATATACCCAAAAGGGGCCAATAATAATTAGACAGCGTTATTATACAAGAGGAAGGAGACGTGAAAAAAACAATCAATAATCCTTTTTACTACACAAGGCCCGAAATTTTGTGGGGGAGAGGGGGGTAGTTGATTACATTAAACCCCAGTGCACAACTGGGACGTGAAAAACAACTAATAATCCTTTTTACTACACAAGGGCCGAAATTATTGATCCCAGAAAGATGAAAGGCAAAGTCAACCTCACTGGATTTTGAACTCAGGATGTAAGGACAGACAAGATACCTCTAAGCGTTTTGCCCAGCATACTAATGATTCTGCCAGCTTGTTGCATTTTAATAATCATAATAATTATTATTTTAAATTTTTTCCATACAGGTAGCTTGGGGGAAGAGTTGATTACATAGACCCCACTATTCAATTGGTACTTATTTTAGTGACCCCGAAAGGATGAAAGGTAAAGTCAACCCCTGTGGAATTTGAACTCGGAATGTAAAAGCAGCAGAAATGCTGCTAAGTAATTTCTCTAGCATGCTAATGATTCAGTCATCTTGCCATCTTAATAATAATAATAATAATAATAATAATAATGATAATAATATTCCTTTCTACTATAGGCACAAGGCCAGAAATTTTGGGGGGAGGGGACCAGTCAATTACATCGACCCCAGTGTTTCACTTAATTTAGCCACCCCAAAAGGATGAAAGGCAAAGTCAACCTTGGTGGGATTTAAACTCAGTGTATAGTGACAGGCTAAATGCAGCTAAATATTACATCCAACGTGCTAACGATTCTGCCAGCTTGCTGCCTTCTTAATAATAATAAATAATAAAAGCAGGCTTGAACAAAAAAGAAAAATGACAAAGGACACATACTTGAACAGAACCAGATAAGGTCCCTCCGCATGAAGATAGCAATGTGTAGAGAACCAAGAGATGCTGAGTGGAAAAGAACGTAAGAGGGGCCGAGAGTTTCTTGTAAAGTTATTTCCCATTGCCTCCTGAAAATAAAACACAACAAATTTAACGCACCTTCATTGGAGAATGTCACTCTTATTCACTCTATATATATATAGATAAAAAATCTACAGATGGAGAACATATTACCACCACATTCTTAATGATGAAATTAACCTCTCTGTCTATATATCTACCCTCTTTGTAATGTTGGCAAATGAAATAAGTATAAAAATATACATTGTCCATTTAATTAAAAAATTCTATATGTGGCTGAAGACTGCTCGACATTTTAAAACTGATGTAATACTTACAGTGTTTAATAAAATGAAGTAGCATGAAACGATTGCACTAAACTACCTTGGATATCCTTGTTGCTTATTTTGATTATAATCACCCCATTTGATTTATATGGATAATTACCATACAATATTCTAGTGCCTTTAACTTAAGTACCATATTCATCTGAATCTAAATTTTGCTGAACTTATATATATATACATATATATACACACACATATCTAATGTATACAAATTAATTTTTTAATTAATCAACATATTAACCAATAATTGTTTCATTTCTCAAATAAGATTAAAATTACAAAACATATATAAAAATATAATTTTGCATTTTAAATACCTTATAAGGAAAATCATCAGGGTTATCAGAGGGCAATGAAGATTACATTAGGATAGGTGCAAGAGTGGCTGTGTGGTAAGTAGCTTGCTTACCGACCACATGGTTCATGGTTCAGTCCCACGGTGTGGCACCTTGGGCAAGTCTTTTCTTCTATAGCCTCAGGCTGACCAAAGACTTGTGAGTGGATTTGGCAGACAGAAACTGAAAGAAGCCCGTTGTATATATGTGTGTGTGTGTGTATATATATATATATATATATATATATATATCATCATCATCATCATCATTTAACGTCCGCTTTCCATGCTAGCATATATATATATATATATATATATGTGTATGTATGTATGAGTGTATATATGTTTGTGTGTTTGTGTTCCCCTCCTCAACATCGCTTGACAACCGATGCTAGTGTGTTTACATCCCCGTGACTTAGCGGTTCGGCAAAAGAGACCGATAGAATAAGTACTAGGCTTACAAAGAATAAGTCCTGGGGTCGATTTCTTCAACTAAAAGTGGTGCTCCAGCATGGCCACAGTGAAATGACTGAAACAAGTAAAAGAGTAAAGAGTATACTTTCAGAATATAAACATGTTTATCAACCAGACTGGCCCTCATGCCGGTGGCACGTAAAAGCACCCACTACACTCTCGGAGTAGTTGGCATTAAGAAGGGCATCAACCCGTAGAAACTTTTTCGGATCAAACTGAGCCTGGTGCAGCCTCTGGCTCACCAGTCCTCAGTCAAACCGTCCGACCCATGCCAGCATGGAAAGCGGACATATAACAATGATGATGACAATGAACTTCATTAGCTTAAAGCTGTTTCTGCTACAAGGTGATACACAAGCACTCAGCTCTGAGTGCTTGCATCTATAGCAGAAACAGCTGTAAGCCAATGCTGTTCATTACATAATTTATTGTTCCTTTGTCATTTATTGAATTTCTTATATATATATATATGTTGGTACCATGTTAAAAGCACCGAGGACACACTGTAAAGTGGTTGAACTTAGGAAGGGCATCAAACTGCAGAAACCAAATCAATTCAGATTAGAACCTGGTGCAGCTCTCCTGCTTGCCAGCTCTGGTCAAACTGTCCAACCCATGCCAGCATGGAAAATGGACATTTGATTACGATGGTGATGATATACATATATATATAATAAGCTTCTATCAACCAAATCTACTCACAAGGCTTTGGTCAGCCCAAGGCATTTTCCTAAGGTGCCATGCAGTGGTATTGAACCTAGAACCATGTGGTTGCAAAGCAAGCTTCTTACCTGTTGATATTTTTATTTTATCGCAGAATAGAACAAATCCAAACTATATCAAAAAGATTTTTTTTCTTTTGTATAACCAACTTACTTATTGAGAGCATTTTCTTGTGTTCCAATAACATATATATCTTGGACCAATTCACAGGATTCCGGTAAAATGAAATCTTCTAAATTACGGGTTGTAATATCCTGAAAAAGAGTAATAGCTCGTTATTAATTAATACTGAAAGATAATTCCTTCTTATTGATGATAATGGTAGAAAAAAAAGATATCCTCAAACAGCAATGGTCAAATATTGATTTCAAATTTTGGCATAAGGCCAGCAATTGTGGTGGTCAAGATGGGTAGGGGGAGCATGACCTTTGAATGTTGGGCCTCACAGAGACAATGACAAAAGACCGAGACCTCTGGAGGTATGCCGTGACTGAGAAGACCCGGCAAATAAAAGGAGTCCACAGCTGTAACCTACATCAGTGTCGCATAACCAGCCCACTAAAAAGTACCTTGGATCATAGGGCAACATACTGTGCTTGAGGAGACCTATTGAGTCAAGTACGTCAACATCAACAGCAATATCAAAATCAAATCAAATGGAAATTGTAGTTGAGAGCCCCATGCCGGTAGCATGTAAAAAGTACCATCCGAACGTGGTTGATGCCAGTTCCACTTTGACTGGCTTCCATGCCAGTGGCACATAAAAAGCACCATCTGATCGTGGTCAATGCCAGTTCCTCTGGCCCCTATGCTGGTGGCATGTAAAAAGCACCCACTACACTCCCGGAGTGGTTGGCATTAGGGAAGGCATCCAGCTGTAGAAACACTGCCAGATCAGATTGAGGCCTGGTGCAGCCTCCTGGCTTCTTAAACCCCAGTCAAACCATCCAACCCATGCCAGCATGAAAAACGGACTTTAACCTATGATGATATATATACATATATATGACAGGCTTCTTTCCATTTCCATTTACCAAATCCATTCACAAGGCTTTGGTTGGCTCCAAAGCTATAGTAGAAGACACTTGCCCAAGGTGCCATGCATTGGGACTGAACTCGGAACCGTGTGGTTGGGAAGCAAGCTTCTTACTACACAGCCACGCCTGCCCCTATTCTTCCCCTCGACTGGATGTCCGTTTGTCACAGAATAACTCCTTTTTGCCTGCTGAACAGACTGGAGCAACATGAAATGAAGTGTTTTGCTGAAGAACACAACACGTTGACCAGTCCTGGAATCGAAACCGCCATCTTACCGATCACTAGTGCAATACCCTAACTACTAAGCCATGTGCCTCCAACCCAACCACCACCACCACCATAACAAACATCACTGTTGTCACCATCACAATCGCCACCACTCTCTACCAGCACCACTGCTGCCACTACCATCACTAGAACCATTACAACCACTACTGCCATGACCAACACCACAACCACTGATGTCACCATCACAATCACCACCACCACTACTTATTTCTTTACTACCCACAAGGGGCTAAACACAGAGGGGACAAACAAGGACAGACAGACGGATGAAGTCGATTATATCGACCTCAGTGCATAACTGGTACTTAATCGACCCCAAAAGGATAAAAGGCAAAGTCAACCATGGCGGAATTTGAACTCAGAACGTAGCAGCAGACGAAAGACCACTAAGCATTTTGCCTGGCATACTAACATTTCTGCCACTACCATCACAACCACTACTACCACAGCCAACACCACAACCAATGATGTCACCACCACAATCACCACTACCATCATCACCACTGCCATGACCAACACCACAACCACTGCTGAGCCCATCACATCTGCCACCACCATCACCACCAACAACAACAACAACAACAATGACAAAAGCAACTCCACTGCTACATGTTGTAGCAAAGGAGTTTCAGGACATCAAAGAAGTTTTACCACAATTCTCAAACTTACTTTAGATTCCCCCATGTTCCATGAACCGATGAAAAGCTTCACTTTACGATTAGGGAAGTAGCGCTGAAGTTCTTCATTACCAAGCAAAGAAGTTCCAGAGTTTATGTTTCCAAAGAGAAAACTCCTTCAAGAAAAAAAATAAAAGAAAGAAATTTTAATCAAAATTTAAATAATAAAAATTTGATTGAGAACACACTTTTGTTTTCCCCCCCAAAGTAATAGGCACATGAATGGCTGTGTGGAAAGAAGCTTGCTTCTTAACCACATGGTTCCTGGTTCAGTCCCACTGCATAGCACCTTGGGCAAGTGTCTTCTACTATAGCCTCGGGCCAACCAAAGCCTTGTGAGTGAATTTGGTAGACAGAAACTGAAAGAAGTTCATATATATATATATATATATATATATATATATATATGCATGTGTGTGTGTGTGTATATATATATGTGTGTGTGTGTGTATGTGTGTGTATGTATGTGTGTGTCATTGTTAAAATATGGTTTAAATATAGGAGGCATAAGATAGCAGGGTGTGACACTATAAGAGATTCAGCTGTTATTTCTAGCAGATCAAAGGACTGCACAGACTCATGATTCTAAAACAGTTTACTGCAGCTTTTAAGAAATATAATTTCAAACCTTATCATCATCCAGTGTTTTAAATCCGGGTTTTGTCCCTGTTAAAGGGGGTGGCTGGATCTACCTCAATGCCATAGCAACTGAGGAAAGCCAGTGCAGCCCACCCTAACCTTTGGGCTGGCTGGTGCCCATTCTCTTTGCTATCATGAGGCTTTTTTGGAGCTGGATTTTCTATGGGGAGCATGCCCTTGCTTACCCTCAACTTCTGTTTCTAGACATGAGTGGTCCCGAGACCAAGAACTCTACCATGATTTTTAAGAAATGTGGTGGAAAACTAGCTCAAGAAGGTAGGGATTCTACTCCCTGAGACCCCTTTTGGAGCACCCCTACCCATAAAAATCCATATTAACACCTAAGCATCTTAATCAACATGCTATTCCTAATTTTACTATAGTTGTGTGGTAAGATGTTTGCTTTCCAGCATCGTGGTACCAGGTTCAGTCCCACTGCATGGCACCTTGAGCAAATAAGTGTTTTTTTCCTGCAGCCTTGAGCCATACGAAGCCTTGCAAGTAGATTTGGTAGTTGCAAACTGAAAGAAGCCCCCTCGTATGGATGTGTGTGTGTGTGTATTTGTCCCCCACCACTTGACAACCAGTGTTGGTTTGTTTACATCCCTGTAACTTAGAGGTTCAGCAAAAAGAGACCAATAGAATAAGTACCAGACATGGAAAAAAAAAAAAGAGTACTAGGGCCGATTCGTTTGACTAAAAACTTCTTCAAGGCAGTGCCCCAGCATGGCCGTAATGTAATAACTAAAACGAGTAAAATAAAAAAAAAGAAATATATATATAGGCGCAGCAGTGGCTGTGTGGTAAGTAGCTTGCTTACCAACCACATGGTTCCGGGTTCAATCCCACTGCGTAGCATCTTGGGCAAGTGTTTTCTGCTATAGCCCCGGGCCAACCAATTCCTTGTGAGTGGATTTGGTAGATGAAAACTGAAAGAAGCCTGTCATATATATGTATATGTATATGTATATATATATATATATATATATATATATATATATATATGTGTGTGTGTGTGTGTTTGTCCCCCTAGCATTGCTTGACAACCGATGCTGGTGTGTGTACGTCTCCGTCACTTAGCAGTTCGGCAAAAGAAACTGATAGAATAAGTACAGGGCTTACAAAAGAATAAGTCCCGGGGTCGAATTGCTCGACTAAAGGCGGTGCACCAGCATGGCCGCAGTCAAATGACTGAAACAAGTAAAAGAGTAAAAGAATATATAATTAATAAAAGAAAGAACAAACTACCTCACTGTATATTTCCTTAAAAAACTGTTTTAGCATTCCATTAATTCTTGCTTTTGTTTTTCAGACACCAAAAAAAGTGGAAGCCAAACCAGATGGAACTTACAACCAAATGTTATGAGCAATCTTAAATATATCATCATCATCATCGTTTAACGTCCGCTTTCCATGCTGGCATGGGTTGGACGATTTTGACTGAGGGCTGGCAAACCAGATGGTTGCACCAGGCTCCAATCTTGATTTGGCAGAGTTTCTACAGCTGGATGCCCTTCCTAACGCCAATCACTCCGAGAGTGTAGTGGGTGCTTTTTATGTGTCACCGGCGGAGAATTTATCCCAGCAGGAAACAACTGTAGGGAGATCTTGCTTGCCTGTCTCACCCACCCACCTATTATAAGGCAAATTGCGTTTGTGCTTTGCAGGAAATTTCTGGTGAGCTAAACAAGAGTTGACTATGGATGCCAAACCATGGCCATACTAGAGCAGATTGTCTGAACACAATGTATGCAGGTCAACTCATCTGAGACACTTGATGTCTCCTTAAAGACCTCCCTCAACTAATGCAGGACTCAAATGGATGGCCTACATGGGTTTGTAAAGGAACTGTCTGGAACAGGTTGTGTCTTTTGCACTGTTTGGGTGCAACACAATTTCCTTCTTTGTTTCCAAAAACTACCGGCGTCAGGAACAAGAGAGCAACCTTAGAAAATATGACACTTTATTTCGTTATTTACATAAAGAAGACACGTTGGTCAATTGGTAACCTCTTGGTGTAGGTACAGCAAGACTGAAGTTAAACATTTGTAAAGATGAACCTCACAACAACTCCAGCAGCAAGAGAGCTGGTCAAATCCCAAGCGTCTAGGACAGGAGAATAGGCTGATAACACATTAAACACGTCTTCTCTCTTCAACGAATGCCATAGAATTCTCCCCAGTTTTTAGTGCATGTGCATTAGGGAACTTCCTTAGGCCTTTCCAGAAGTTTCCAGCCCCGCACACGCACACTGAAGAATGACGTCACTACAGGTTAAAAATGTCTGAGCAAGCTTGACAAGAGAGAGAGAGAGATTTCTGTTTGCAAATTAATGGAGTTTTTTTTTAGATGGCGCCTATCACTATTTATTTATATATGTATTTACTTGCTGTTGGTAGCTAGACCCATCTTTTGACTCATATCATTAATAAATTCAGCACGGAATTTTGTCAGTGAACAGGTCGCGGTCTCAAAGCGACGAAAATATTTTGACGGATTTTGTGCGTTTCTTAAATGGCTTATAAACATCTTCCACGCTGCAATTGTTTTCATTAAATTCTTTCCACTAAAAGCACATGACCTGAAATATTTAGGGAAAAGATGCTAGTTGAGAGCATCAACCCCAGCACTTGACTGATACGTTATTTTATCAACCCCAACAGAATGAAAGGCAAAGCTGACCTCAGCAGAATTTGAACTCAGAATATAAAGGCAGAAGAAATATCACTAAGCGTGCTAACGATTCTGCCAGCTTGCTTCCTTAATAATCATCATCATCGTTTAGCGTCCGCTTTCCATGCTGGCATGGGTTGGACGGTTCAACTGGGGTCTGGGAAGCCAGAAGGCTGCACCAGGCCCAGTCTGATCTGGCAATGTTTCTACGGCTGGATGCCCTTCCTAACGCCAACCACTCCAGGAGTGTAGTGGCTGTTTTTTACGTGCCACCGGCACAGGTGCCTAGCAAGACTGGCAAACGACCACAATTGGATGGTGCTTTTTACGTGCCACCGGCACGGAGGCCAGGCGAGGCTGGCAGCGGCAATAATAATGATAATAATTCTTTCTACTGAAGGCACAAGACCTGAAATTTGGGGGGAGTGGGTAAATCAATGACATCGACCCCAGTGTTTCACTGGTACTTATTTTATCAACCCTGAAAAGATGAAAGGCAAAGTCGACCTTGGCGGAATTTGAACTCAGAACGTAGCAATAGGAGATTCTGCCAGCTCGCTGCCTTAATGATAATAATAATCCTTTCTACTATAGACACAACGCCTGACATTTTGGGAAAAGGGGCTAGTTAATTAGATCAACCCAAGTACACAACTGGTATTTAATTTATCAACCCTAAAAGGATGAAAGGCAAAGCTGACCTTGGTGGAATTTGAACTCACAAAGTAGTGACAGACAAAATACCACTATGCATTTGATCTAGCATGCTGGAGCAGCGCCTTTAGTCGAGCAAATCAACCCCAGGACTTATTCTTTGGAAGCCTAGTACTTATTCTGTCAGTCTCTTTTGCCGAACCGCTAAGTTACAGGGACGTAAACATACCATTATTGGTTGTCAAGCAATGTTGGGGGGACAAACACAGACACACAAACAATATACACACACACACATATATATATATATATATATATATATATATATATATATACGATGGGCTTCTTTCAATTTCCATCTACCAAATCCAATCACAAGGCTTTGGTCAGCCCAAAGCTATAGTAGAAGACACTTGCCCAAGGTGCCACGCAGTGGGACTGAACCCGGAACCATGTGATTTGTAAGCAAGCTACTTACCACACAGCCACTGTTTTTTTTTTATTTTAAATTTTCAAACCCAAAATACAAAAAGAAAATAATTTTTATTACCTTGATCTTGCTTTTTCAATTGTGATAGCCGGCAATGCTGATGTTGACGAGAAAGTGGATAATACGCTCGGCGACACATTAAATGTGGGCTCTGACTTGAAGATGCCGCGCAATGTGCTGTTTCGATTATAAGGCGAAGCCATGATGGGACTAGAAAGAGGAGACAGTCTCCGCAAATTGTTGTTTATCATTGAGCATGAAGGCGAGTCGTTGATTCTGCTGTTAGTGGATGAGAAATCCGAGCTGTCGTAGTCGAACTGCCAACTAGGTATGTGACGTAATTCCGGGGAGAGAGTCAGCTTTTTAGGATAAGTCAGTTCAGATTGATTAATTAGCTCGTCACTATTTTCTTTGTTTGACAGGTATGGCAGTTTGATGTTCTCACCTTTGTTTTGTGGTTGCTGCAAAATCTCTTTCTGCATTTGCTGCTGCTGCTGCCGTTGTTGTTGTTGTTGTTGTTGTTGTTCCTTTAGCTGCAGTTCCTGCTGTTGTCGTTGTGCTTCCTCTTGTTGTTGTCGTTGTATTTTGTGTTCGTAAGGGAGAGAATTAGAATCGTTTTCTTGCTTAACAGAAGACAAAGACGGGCTCCTTCGAGGGGTCACAGGGGGTTTTGGTTGAAAGGGAGATGATCTTGCAGATTTCAACGACCTGCTGTCTTCGGTGGCAACTTTGAAATGCCTAAAAGGATGCGAATTTGTGTCAGACACAAACCTCTCGGTCTGTTTCGGAAGTAGGGTACCACTGCTGGTCCTCGTCAGTGTATGACCCTGATTATTTGGCTGTGTTACAAAAGTAGAACTTTGAGAGGGCTTAGTGGTACACAGTGACTCAGCATTTAGTGTATCCAGTGTCGATATTGAGTTGTTATGTTTCTGAGAAATGTCATCAGTAGAGGAGTCTTGGGTAAGGATTCCATTTCTAAAGTGAACTTGTTCGCGAATTTCTTCTTGAAACTGTGGCACGCAATTTACTTGTGAATGCTCAACTTCTATCATGCTTGCTGTGTTTGTAACTGTCGATATCGTACTGGGAAGCTGCTGAAGTAACAGGTCATCTCTCATCGACTGAACTGAGATAGCATCACTGCTGACCTCAGAGAGAGAGTCTCTTCGTTTCTTCTCGACTAACTTGCTAAGTGCTCCTTTCTTCTTTGGACGAGCACACTTTGGTGTAGATGTTGATACAGAAATATCTATTTGTGACTGAGATTGTTTCAGGTTTTCCATGATTGTCATATTGACTTAATGTGTCGACATAGCAGTACATTGGTATTGTTGTCAGGATGGTTTTGGATTCTGAAATATAAAGCATAATTATACATAATTATACATCATACAAAGGAAAATTATACATCATTAATTAATACACTAATTCATCATCATCATCGTTTAACGTCTGTTTTCCGTGCTAGCATGGGTTGGACGGTTCGACCGGGGCCTGGGAAGCCAGGAGGCTGCACCAGGCTCCAGTCTGATCTGGCAGTGTTTCTACAGCTGGATGCCCTTCCTAACGCCAACCACTCTGTGAGTGTAGTGGGTGCTTTTTACGTGCCACCGGCACAGGTACCAGGGGAGTCTGGCAGCGGCCACGATCGGTTGGTGCTTTTTATGTGCCACAGGCACAGAAGCCAGTCAAGGCGGCGCTGGCATCAGCCACATTCAGATGGTGCTTTTTGTGTGCCACTGGCACAGGTATCACAACTACTATTTCCATTGATATTTATTTCGATGTTCATGTACTTGACTCAATAGGTCTCCTCAAGCACAGTGGGTTGTTCTGAAATCCAAGGTACTTTGAATGGGCTGGGGCTATGCGGAACTGGTGCAGGAAGCAGCCTGCACCAGTTCCGCATAGCCCCATTACCTTTTTATTTCTTAATTGCACAGCCATTCCCACCTGGCTGTATAACTCACAGGCTTAGAGTTCAGTCTCTGTGTGTGGTACTTTGGTAAATTCTTTTCTATTATAGCCCTAGGCTGACTAAAACCATGTGAAGGAATTTGGCAGATGGAAACTGCAGGAAGCCTACTGTATGAATGTATGTGTATGAGTGTTTCTGCCTAGCTGAGTAATTAAGAGGTTCTTTTCATAATCAAATGGTTTCAGGTTCCGTCCTTTGGTGTGGTACCTTCTATTATAGCTCCAGGAAACCCACTGTGTGGATGTGTGTTAAGTTAAGTTAATTTTTTGGCTCAAAAAGCAAAAAGCAAGGCCATGTAGGGGGACATGGAGTTATGTACAGGGTGGGGTGTTCATGCAAAGAGAACAGGCCATTTCTGGTCAAGGGAGACTTTGAACCGAGCGGTCGTCGGCATCTTCACCATCTCGTCTGGCAGCTTATTCCACGGATCCACAACCAGGACGGAGAAAGCCCCTCTCCTTCGATTGAGATGAAATTGTTGCAGATAGAGCTTTTCGGAGTGACCCCGCAGTCGACGCTCTGGAGCAGGAGTGAAGAACAACTCTTTCGAGAGGTTACACTTTCTGCTTATGATGTTGTGAGCAAGAATGAGATCACCACGGCGGCGTCGTTTTTTTAGAGAATAAAGGTCGAGCGTCTTCAGCCTTTCTTCATAAGACAAATGCTTGAGACCAAGAACCATGCGGGTAGCCAGCTTCTGGACTCTTTCGAGGTGTGTGTGCATGTGATGATGATGGACTCTCCTGTCGTTAGACGATGTATGAGGGTTCAACAATTTCTTACCGAACAACCACATAGATGATTTGTTTAAAGTGATCAAAAGTTTGTATAGACATAAACTCACTCCCTCCATCAGATCGATGTTACCTGTACAGGTGCAACTAGGTGCCCACATGTCAGATGACAAAATGATCATTAAGCAATGTGAAATGAAGTGCTTCTCTCAAGAACACAATGCAGCACCCGGTCTGGGAATTGAACCCATGATCTTGCAATCGTGAGTGCAGCACTGTAACCACTAAGTCAAGTGCCTTCACCCAAACACACACATATTATTAAATACCTGCAGACAAAGGATTTAGCACACACCCCCAAACATTTATGCTGACATGGTTGCAATGTGGGGGGATGATGCACCAGCTTTATCAACAATAGGCGCAGGAGTGGCTGTGTGGTAAGTAGCTTGCTAACCAACACATGGTTCCGGGTTCAGTCCCACTGCGTGCCACCTTGGGCAAGTGTCTTCTACTATAGCCTCAGGCCGACCAAAGCCTTGCGAATGGATTTGGTAGACGGAAACTGAAAGAAGCCTGTCGTATATATATATATATATATATATATATATATATGTATGTTTGTGTATCTGTGTTTATCCCCCTAGCATTGCTTGACAACCGATGCTGGTGTTTTTACGTCCCCGTCACTTAGCGGTTCGGCAAAAGAGACCGATAGAATAAGTACTGGGCTTACAAAAGAATAAGTCCCGGGGTCGATTTGCTCGACTAAAGGCGGTGCTCCAGCATGGCCGCAGTCAAATGACTGAAACAAGTAAAAGAAAAAGTGCAAAAAATGGGCAGCTGGATTTAGAAGAGGAAGGGAGAGTCCTGAAGATGACCGTAGGTCTGGACATCTACTACTGAGGAAAACATTGTGTTCACCACAAGATGATGGACAACAGGCGATAGATCATAAATCAAATAGCCAATGCTGTGAGAATATCCCATGAGAGTCGAGAATATTCTGTACAATAAACTTGGCATGATAAAATAAATAAAATAAAATAAATAATAAAATTATTGTATACAGTGCTCAGGTGCACCACAACTTGTCAGAAAGTGCGTATAAAGCCTATGCAGTAATGTACAAATGTCTGGAAAGCGAACAATGTATGAGTCAGATACATGCTTGCGTGTATATGGAGGGGAGAAAATCAGGTGTAGTGTTGGCGAATCTCAGAAAGCATGGAAGTTTTGAAGGATGCAATGCTCCGACAACTAACAACTGATGCCGGCAGTTTGTTCCACGCTTCAGCAACTCTCAGCGTGAAAAAATGTTTCCGAAAGTCATGGGAGCTGTGCTGTTTTCTGACTTTGTAAATATGTCCATGGGTGGAGTTCGAAAAGGTGCTCAGAGTTGAAGGTTTCTATTCACTGGGTACCACATCTTCTGACACCAGATCAAAAGCACATCAGGCTTATCACATCACGGGAAAATCCGACTTCCTTTCAAGGCAGATCCAAGTGATTTCCTTAACCCTTTTGTTACCAACCCGGCTGAATCTGGCTCTGAGTACAAATGTCTTGTTTATATAAGTTTTGAATTAAAATCTTCCACCAAACCATAGTCACAATTTATGTTCCTAACACTAGCTGAATGACAACTAAGTTATTTTACTAAATTCTTTGTTATATTTAAAGTAATTGAAAGAAACACAGAGCATCTCAAAATAAATACAGTAACAAAAGGGTTAAACGTTTCCAAACCCAGGATGAATGTTAGGTTCAATACTTTGAGCCAGAAATAAAAAGACGATCCCTGCAGTGGAAGCACCCCTCCTCACCAGCTCCAAAGAAGGCCAAGATCATTTCATCTGCAGGGAGAGTGATGGCATCACATTCACATTTCAACGGTTGAGTTGGTGCTTCAGTACCCACCCCGCCATAATGCTGTAGTAGCTGTGTGAGGCAGCTCCTGCTTGGAAAGGGGCCATGTTGAGCGTTTGTAAGTTATTTTCTTCCAGGAACGTGATCAGCCTCCACCTGACAATGCATTTCAATCACCTTGCTAACATGTGAGGTTAGAGAGATAGGCCTGTAAATTTTAGCATCTGCTCTGCTTCCTCAGACACAAACACACACATACATGTACATATATATATATACATATATATACATGTATACATATACATCTGCACACATGTACACACACAAATATATAAGCATATACTTACATAAAATATATAGAGAGACAGGGAGACAAAAATACACACAAATATTGATGGTGGAGATATTCATGATGATGATGGTGGTGGGGTGGATGTAGTGGGGGTGACAGTGTGTGTATGTACTTCAGCTGAGAAAAATCCAGTTGGAGATGTAATAATCAGGCGAAGAAATTAAGATAAGTGTGTGAGAGCTGGGTGGTGACATGTGAGAGTTTGTGGGGACATTTACATCTGGTCCCACCAGTGAAGAAAAAGGCCATTGCCTTGATGGAACGAGGGACCATTAATTCACCTGCCAAGAAAGAAGTTGAAGTAGATAAAGACTCAAGAGACTGATAGAGAGAAGAGAAAATTTTAAAAAACAGAAAAAAAGATGTGAGTGTTTACAGAGAGTAATTACGTTCAGTTATCAGTTTCTGATGAAGAGTTTGTTGACCAAACGGTGAGAATCTATTGGAGGAGGAAGCCATGGGGGGGTACTTAGAGACCGTCTTACATGCCTATAAGGCGGCAAACTGGCAGAAATGTTAGCACGCCGGGCGAAATGCGTAGCCGTATTTCGTCTGCCGTTACATTCTGAGTTCAAATTCAGCCGAGGTCAACTTTGCCTTTCATCCTTTCGGGGTCGATAAATTAAGTACAAGTTACCAAGTTACGCACTGGGGTCGATATAATCGACTTAATCCGTTTGTCCCCTCCGTGTTTAGCCCCTTGAGGGTAGTAAAAAAAAATAGGTCTTACATGCCTATATATATATATATATATATATATATATATATATCATTATCGTTTAACGTCCGTTTTCCAAGCTGGCATGGGTTGGATGGTTTGACTGGAGTCTAGGACCCAGGAGGCTGCACCGGGCTCCAGTCTGATCTGGCAGTGTTTCTACAGCCGGATGCCCTTCCTAATGCCAACCACTCCACGCATGTAGTGGGTGCTTTTTATGTGCCACCGGCACAGGTGCCAGGGGAGGCTGGCAACGGCCATGATCGGTTGGTGGTTTTTACGTGCCACCGACAAGGAAGCCGGTCAAGGCAGCGCTGGCATCGGCCACATACGGATGGTGCTTTTTACGTGCCACCGGCACAGGTGCCAGGGGAGGCTGGCAATGGCCATGATCGGTTGGTGCTTTTTACGTGCCACCAGCACGGAAGCCAGTCAAGGCGACGCTGGCATCGGCCACATATGGACAGTCCATTTTACATGCCGCCGGCAACAGGTATAGCAACCACAATTTCCATTCGATTTTTGATGCTGATGTACTTGATTCAATAGGTCTCCACAAGCACAGCCGGTCACCCTATGATCCAAGGAAAGTACAGCAGGCCGTCCTGCAATCTAAGGCACTCTGGAAGGGCTGGGGCTTCTATGTGAAGCTCATGCAGGAAACAGCCATGAATCTCTACCCTGGATTCCTTCAACTGTTTGGGAGTGGCACTTCTTCACACATCTCTCCTCATCCATCCGTAGTACATGACCATACCAGCGCAGACGTCTCTCTTGCACGCCACACCCAATGCTTCTTATGTCCAGCATTTCTCTCAGGGCACTTACACTCTGTCGTGCATGCACACTGACATTACACATCCAGCAGATCATGCTAGCTTCATTTCTTTCAAGCCCACGCATGTCCTCTGCAGTCACAGCCCATTCAGAATAATCTGAATGATAAATGATTGAGCGTATGTGTGTCTGTGGAGCACTCAGCCACTTGCATGTTAATTTCACAAGCAGGCTGTTCTGTCAATCGGATCAACAGGAACTTTTGTTGTCATAACTGACAGAATACCAATAAACGAAGAAAAAAACAAACCACTTCCACCTTAGTACAAATTAACGAAATGGCTTGCTATGCTGCACCGGAAAAGTGTATGCAGAATTGATTTTCTTCTTGCAAGAGGTTGCACGAACCTGACTAATGAAAACTAATCAATTAATTCTATTAATCTCCTTAAATACAAGTGCAGCTTGCTTCCCAACCACATGGTTCCAGGTTCAGTCCCACTGCTTGGCGCCTTGGGCAAGTGTCTTCCCCTATAGCCATGTGGAGGGATTTGGTAAAAGGAAACTGAAAGCTTATTGTGGATGTTAAACAATAATGATGATGATGATATACCAATAAGGAGCAAATAATTCCGGATTGAGTATTTGTGAAGATGATATTATTGATGATAATTGATAATAATGATGATAATGGAAGTAATAATATAGGCAATTACAGGCCCCAAAAAGCATTAAATACTTGAAGGATTAAAATTTATATTAATCAAAGGACATACTGAGTATGTCTACCTGCTGGAAATAACAGTCAAAACTCATATTTAAAATCGCTGAAAAAATAAAATGACTTTTCGGCATTTTTTTTTAGCAGTTTAAATAAGAGCTTTGACTGTTATTTCCAGCAGGTAGACATACTCAGTATGTTATCTGATTAATATATGTGTGTGAGGTTAGTCTTGGCATGACTTTTACAGCTGGATGCCATTCCAAGTGCCAACCACTTTACAGTGAGGACCGGATGCTTTTTTGTGTGGCACCAGCACTGGTAGGGTAACCATGTAACTCACAAGACAAGGAATTATGAGAGGGGCAAGGGCATCTGAGGAGGGGAACTCGTGTCAGAGGATGAACGGTTAGAGGGTGACAAAAAGACAGATGAGGCAGAAACAGGTGTCTTGCCAAAGAGACAGTAGCATAGGGTGTTTTTCTACCTGGCCAGCTCCTATGTTGTCCTTTCCATATATGCATGGAAGATGGACATTAAACGATGATGATGATGAGTCAGTATTCCATAGTCCCACAAGACAATTTAGCAAAAGAAATTAAAAGCTTTAAAACTTGCTTGTAAGCATTTGGAAGCTTACAGGGAAGTTGTAACAATAAGGTTTTTTTCTAATCATCATCTCTTGTTGCATGTGTCTGGAGTTTAACTTGACGTTGTAAGCTGTGGCTAATTCCTTTCTTTATACTATCATCATCATCATCACCATCATCGTTTAATGTCCACTTGACCATGTTTGCATGGGTCGGACAGAAAAGTTGCCGTGGCAGATTTTCAATGGTTAGATACCCTCCCTGTTGCCAACCCACCCCCACTTGTTTCCAAGCAAGGTAATATTTCCCATGGCTAGCCAGACATGTGGATATTGCATAGATGTCCAGAATCTATACTTGGTGCATGGTATACACCAAGTATGGATTCAGGACATCTGTATACTGCAAGCTGACCTTTACTGGACGGTACCTGAACTTCAATTCCCACCATCCATACAATGTAAAGAGAGGGATTGCTCAGTGCCTAAAACATCATGCAAAGGTTATAAGTAGCAATCATGATACACACCACAAAGAAATAATCAAGCTCAATAACAATCTGTTAAGCAACAACTACACCCAAAAGTATACTATCCATTCCAATTATGAAGAAGAGAATAGATGAGGCCAATAAACTGTCCACAGTCTGTCTACCCTATGTGAAAGGCCTCTCTGAAAAGATACAAAAGATATGCAGCCCATATGACATCAGGACAGTATTCAAGAATAATACAACACTTCACAAATATCTCCTTCAAGTAAAACCACCAGTAGAAGAGAATATGACCAAAGACTGCATGTACTCCATTCCATGCAGCTGTGGTAGGTTATACAAAGGCGAAACATGCTGCCCCTTTCAAAATAAGGGTAGAGGAACATCGCAAAGCTGTGACACAAGGAGATATTGATAAATCGGGTATAGCTGATCATGTATGGAAAAATGGAGACCACCTCCCCCCTGTGGGATGAAGTTAAAATAATAGACAGAGAACACCACTGGAAATACCAAAACTAAAAGAAGCAGGTCATATGCTAGGACACAACAACCTCCTAAGTAGACCATGGGAATTGGTATTAAGGAAGGATAGAAAAATATTAGATTTATAAGCCCTAAAATTCACTCCATAATTGCTCACGGGCATATAGTGTAATGGTTAAGAGCACAGGGTACTAACTCCAAGATTTGGAGTTCGATTTCAGGCAGTCACCTGTACAGCAACAATAATAATAATCATAACATCGAAAAATACCTTAGGAATGAGAACCTAGGTTTGAAATTTCCCCAAGATACCTGAAGAAGGCTGGAGAGTATATCAGCTGAAATGTGTTAACAACAAACAAGATGAGGACAAATATCTGTTGAAGGTAAATAATGTAAGTCATTGTATATTTGTTGTATATCATTGTACAAAACTTAGTAACTAATTTCATTAATAATTAATGTTGTTTGTCTGTTTGCTTACTCTTATAATTCCGTTCTAATTAAGAGTGCTTTATATAATAGATAATCTACTCTTGTACAAGGGGATGTGCTGTAACATTCCTACTTTAAGGGTGTCGTGAAAGGCCTGCTTGGAGGCCCAACTCTCTAAATTTTTTTTATGGGGCTTAGAAAAACTGAAGGATCGCTGCAATAATTGTGCCAATCTGAGAGGGGAATATGGTGAATAAAACCATAATTAACTGATCCTCCTGTATTTTCTTTTACCCAAAGCCAGGAACTTTCCAGCATCCCCTCATAATTGACTGATACTGAATCTCAAAAACGCCAGAGGGTAAAAACCAAGGTAACCATGCCAGAATGTAAGGGCCCACAATTAAATACCATAAGCATTTTTGTGTGACACTAATGATTTTTAAAAAAATAAAGAATAATAATCATCATCATCATCATTTAACGCTCGCTTTCCATGTTAGCATGGGTTGGACGATTTGACTGAGGACTGGCAAACCAGATGGCTGCACCAGGCACCAATCTGATCTGGCAGAGTTTCTACAGCTGGATGCCCTTCCTAACGCCAACCATTCCAAGAGTGTAGTGGGTGCTTTCCATGCTAGCATGGGTTGGACGATTTGACTGAGGGCTGGCAAACCAGATGGCTGCACCAGGCTCCAATCTGATCTGGCAGAGTTTCTACAGCTGGATGCCTTTCCTAACGCCAACCACTCCGAGAGTGTAGTGGGTGCTTTTATGTGCCACCGGCACAAGAGCCAGTCTAGTGGTACTGGCAACGGCCATGCTCAAAATGGTGTTTTTATGTGCCACCTGCACATGAGTCAGTCCAGCGGCACTGGCAATGACCTTGCTTGAATGTTTTGTTCATGTGCCACTGGCACAAGTGCCAGTAAGGCGACACTGGTAACGATCACTCTCAAATGGTGCCTTTTACATGCCACCGGCACAGAAGCCAGACAGCTGCTCTGGCAGTGATCCTGCTCAGATGGAGCTGTTAGCGCTCCACTGGCATGGGTGCCATTCATCGAATTTGGTTCAATTTCGAATGATTTCTTAAATTGGCACAAAGCCAGAAATTGCAGGAAACAAAGAAACAGTCAGTTAAATTGATTCTGGCGCTTAAATGATACAAGTTTTAATTTTGGAAGAATAAAAAACAAAGTTCATTTTAGTAGATGAACTTAGAATGTAAAATGCCAATAAGAGCAGACTTTTGAAGAGAGAAAGAGTTATGGAATTAGAGGAGGGAAGATGGAGGAAAATTAAATATTTTGTCAAAAAAAAAAGAAAAACAAAGCAACATATATAGATGCAGGCTTGAATTTGTGGTAATAACCTTGCATCCCAACCACATGGTTCCAGGTTCAGCCCCACCCTATGGAACATTGGGCAAGTGTCTTCTATTATAGTCTCAGACCAACCACAGCCTTATCAGTGGATTTGGTAGATGGAAATTGAAAGAAGCCCTTCATATACAACATATGTATACATGTGTATGTGTGTGCCTTTGTCCCCCTCTGCCACTTGACAACCAGTGTTGGTGTGTTTACATCTCCGTGACATAGCAGCTCAGCAAAAGGACTCGATAGAATAAGTAGCAAGCTACAAAAAGGGGTAAAAAAAATCATATGGGGAGCGATTCATTCAACGAAAAATTCTTCAAGGTAGTGCCCCAGCATGGCGGCAGTCTGAGTTCAAATTCCACTGAGGTCGGCTTTGCCTTTCATCCTTTCTGGGTCGATTAAATAAGTACCAGTTACGCACTGGAGTCGATATAATTGACTTAATCTGTTTGTCTGTCCTCTCTGTGTTTAGCCCCTTGTGGGTAGTTAAGAAATAGGTATTTCACTCGTCACTACGTTCTGAGTTCAAATTCCACCAAGGCCGACTATGCCTTTCATCCTTTCGAGGTTGAAAAACCGCTCTCCCAAAATGGCTGTCCTTGTGGCAAAATTTGAAATCATTATTATTATTATTGTTGTTGTTGTTATAGAATATGAATAATAATAAAGCAGGAGTGAAGAACGACGGAAAAAAGAAACGACCATCTCCAAATATAACAATATTTTGAAAGTCCACTATCAGAACAAATACTGCAAAGTATGAATAAATATTCTCTTATATATTCTAACATTTCTTCTCAATTTTTATCAAAATTGCCGAGTTTTATGGGATTTCTTTCCATAAATTCACAACACGCCATATACAAGTATTATTTTCATATTCGCAATTTTACACCAGGTAAGCTACCAACAAAATATGAAGAATTAATATTAAGAATCTTTTTTTTTTTTGAAAATCTCCAAATTAATGGACGAATCTAATTCAACTTTTTAACATATATTACCGCAAAGTATATTTAGTTCAATGCTTCAGTTAATATTCTTCCAATCCTGTTTTTACAAATCTTTGACGTCTGTTATTGTCTTTTACTCACGTTTCACTCTAAAGGTGAAATTTGTTTTACCTTTTTTTCCCCTTCTTTTAAGGTTTTGTGAAGAAATCTAACCATCAAAATCGTCGGAAACCACTCGTTCTTTAGGTAAAAATCTCACTTTTAAAATATAGACATCATTAGTACAGGAACGAAATTTGCTTAAGGGGTGCAAACCCAATTTTTCAGGAGAATATTCAAAGAGTTTTCGTCATCCACTACGAAAAAATTAGAATTAAACGGGTAGCGTTGTGCTTGCACCCCTGTTCCTGAGCCTACAATAAACAGGTGTAATAACTCATACAGGTGTAGTAACTCATATATGTGTGCTTGGCGGAGGTGTTAAATGTGATATTTAGTATTAATCAGGCATTATCTCATAGCTTTGGGGTTTTAATGTAGAGACTGTTTATTTTTTAGAATAACATTGTAGGGTAAAGTAATTGACATATTGGATTTCATTGAGCTAGAAGGAAGGGAAAAAAACCAAGTTGACCTTATCAAGAACTGAACTCAAAGAGTAAGGGACCACATTTAAATACCATAAGCATTTTTGTGCGACACAAACGATTTTTAAAATAATAAACGGTAACGATTTCTTACTCTGGCAGAAAGGCAGAAATTTGCAGGATACAAAGAAACAGTCATTTATAATGATTCCGGTAATTGAAAGACACACGTTTTAATTACCTTAGAAGGATGAAAAGCAAAGTTTGCTTTTATGGGATTTGAACTCAGAACGTAAAGACTGTGGTGACTACTTTTCAAATGGCATAGTATGGTGGGTGTGACAGGCTGCACGTGGCCAGTTTGAATGTCAAAACAGGTAGAATATTTGGGCCAAGTTTGGCCGGTTTAAATGTTAAAGAGAAAAAAATCCGATACAACAACCAGAGATTTAAAATTCCATTACATATAGTTTCATACGTTAGTGTTCCGAGTTCAAATCTTAACACAATCACCTCTGCTTTTCTACAGCAAGAGTAGAGGTTGGTGGCGGCGGTGTAGGCTCTAAGCCGCCGGTTAGACCCTTTTGGATGTATTTTCATTCACTTATTTTAACGAACCCATCAAAGGAAATAATATTAATAATGAGTTAAACTGTGTCATCTGTTTCACTTTAGAAATGAGTTTTTCCCTGGGGTTTTGACGTTTTCAAACGAATCTGTCCATCAGAATCTTCGGAAACCATTCGTTC